>NC_143482.1:50458022-50744512 GCF_027475165.1 Benincasa hispida
ATATAATTCTTTTAGTTATTAATTTAAATATTTTCATTATTTATATAATTTTTTAAAAATATTCATCAACTTCTATAGTTTTTTTACATATTTTCAATAACAAAAGGTGATTTTAACATTTCCATCCACATTGACAAATGTGATTTTAACATTACATTATTTAAATCGTGAAATTTTTAAGAATCAATTTTATTGGTTAATATTATTATATTTTTCAAATTTTATAGACACGATAGATTATTATATGTGTCTATCATGATAAAGATAGACGTAGATAGTATTCTATCGTGGTCTACGATAAATAGACTGTGATATTTTGTTATATTTATAAAGATTTTTTTAAAAATTTTATCATTTAAAATAATTTTTCTAAAGGATAAAAACTCATATTATTTTTTTTAGTCATTTGTCGATATTGCAATATTTAAAGAGGTTAACTTAAAAGTTTCGTGTAACAGGGGTACTCAATCAAAATTAAAAATCGAAGGTAAAACTATAATTAACAACATTTTTAATTAAGAAAAAAGTAAATTTTAATCCAATATATTCAACTATTTCGAAGAACTTCATTGAGCTCAAGATCCAAAATTGTGAATTATTATTTCGAGATTCGAATCTCTCATCCGAGCTGTTAGAAAAAAAAAAAAACAATTTGTAAAAGTTATGGAGAGCATGTGCATAAACTTTTTTTTCTTTTCTTTTTTTCACTTTTTTTTGTTAAAATATTCGTGTGGTGTTTAAAACGTGTTGGGGCCATGTACGAGGTCGAAGAGTTATTTTTATTTTTTTATTTATTTTTTTATTTTACACTAAAGTTGGTCCAACGTAGGTGGTCATTATTGTATTACTTTAATTCATTATATTTGTATATATTTTTAGAGGGCATTTGGTCTAGTCAGTAGAGTTAATAAGTTTGAATTTAATGGGTTGGAGTTGATAGGTTTGTATTTGAGGTATAGAATTGTAAAATTAAATTTCTCGATAATTATGAAAGTAAGTGAAGTTACTTAGTAAATATGAAAGTAGAGATGAAGAGGAAGATGAAGATGAAGCTCTTTTGTAAATGTAAAAAGTATTAAAAAAAATGAGTTATTCGTTAAATGTGTAAGTTCAATAGTATTTACTAGCGAAATTAAGTTGTTTAGACCTCTTAGTTCGATTTTTATTTATTTTCTTTTTTTTTGGGTAAAATAATAGGAATGGGGGATTTGAACTTGAAGGGGTTATTGAGCTGTTTTTCCTCCATCCATAAAAGAAGTAAATAAATCCAAGGATCATTAGTGTATTTTCAAGAAAAAAATATATCAATTATCTTTGAGTTTGCACATTTTATCCAATGTGTTGATTAGCGATTCTTAATATTGAATTAGATACATTAAGAATCAAAACAAGTATACTTCTATTTACATGTTATTAAATCATCAATGGATTTGAAAGTTTAAGTTTATGGGTAAATGTAGATTTAATATTATATCATCCGAACAGTTGTAAATATAACAATCGGATCCAAAATATTAACATATATAGCACAAATCAAAAGAATTTGCAAATGTATCAAAATTTAGATTCAGCTCTCAGAATCTATCAATACTAGAGTATATCACTCAATCTATCAGCGATAAAGTCTATGAGTGATAAATATTGCTACATTTGCTATTCTTTAAAAATGTTGTTATACACTTAATTATGAATCCTAAAATTGCTACCCATTGCAATTGCCCATATGACATCTAATTTTCCCTTCACTTATGGGTTTGTAATGTATAGAAGACCCCACAAGTGAAAATAAAATATTAATTGAGGAGGAAATAACATTGTACGGATGAACACATGACCCTTTGGACGACCTATAATACCATGTTAAATTTGATTGACCCAAAAGATTAACCTTAAAGTTGAAGAGAAATTTAATATTATAGCAAATAAAACATATATTATTGGCTAAATTATACATAAAAAAATACTTTTGAATTTTGTGTCAAAAATACCCTGAACTTTCAAAAGTTTAAAAGATACCCTTCAACTTTTAAAAAGAGTTCAAAAAATACTCTTACCGTTAGTGTTGGATGGAAACCGTTAAAGTTTTATTTCAAAAATACCTCTAAACTTTAAAAAATTTGAAAAATACTCTTAAACTTAAAAAAATTCAAAAACACCCCCATCGTTAGTGCATGAACAAAAACGAAAAAACGTTGAAACCTCGTTGCAAAAATAACTCTAAAATTAAAAAATGTTTTAAAATATTCCTACCATTAGTATGATGATCAATTTGTTTGAAGATTTCATGAATTCGAAAAAAACTATATTTTAAAAAGAATTATATAGATATCTTCATTTCTTCATCAATATCATTTTTCTCCTATTTTTCCAATTTTTACACAAATTTTCTCAACAATCAAAATAAATATCAAAATTTAAGTTAAAACATAAAATCCCACAAAAATCTTTAGAAATTCCAAAATCAAAATCTTCCCTTAAAACACATACCAAAACAATAAATTGTCAAATAAAAAATGTACTTAACCATTAACGCACACGTACTCAACTACTATAACATACAAATTTTTTAAAATATTGAAGTCCTAATATTTGTTGGTGCTTCAATTATTATCTATTTTCTACTATAGTTCATATATCTTAACTAGAGTGTGCAATTTCATTTATTTATTTACTTTTTTTTTTTTTTTTTTTTTTTATAAACAAGTATCAAATAGTTAACAAAAAAGTGGAATAACAAGGTATTGAAGAAGATAGAGGAGAAAAAGAGGAAAAAATAGAGAAGAAAGACAATACCAACGATTTCTGTTCATGTAATAGTAAGGATATATATATTTTTTTTATTTAGGTTTAAAGGTATTTTTAAACTTTTGAAAGTCTAAGGATATTTTGGACAAAAAGATACTAACGATTTTCTTCCAAAACTAACTGGAAAGGTATTCTTGAACTAACTTTGTAAAAGTAAGGTATTTTTGAAACTTTTGAAAGTTTAAACATATTTATGATGCAAACTACATAATTTACCGGTATTTTGTATAATTTAATCTATATTATAAATTAGCTACCTTTATTACACTAATAAAAGATATTAAAAAAAAAAAAGGAGCCTAGATACATTACATGTCGGGACAAAGTTTCAAAGTCGAATTTTGTTTCAGGTCCTTGTAGTGTCACAAATTTTAATTCGGTCTCTATCCAACTCTAGCCCAACTTCACAAATAATTAATGAATCCTTGTCGTTATCATATTGATTAAGAAAAAAAAATGGGAGTTGAAATCTGAGTAAAAATAAAAACAAAATTAAGTTACATTAGGTAACATTTTCTAATAGGTATAATACAATTTAGAGAGACAACTAGTAATGAAATTTAACTAAAACATAATAAACAAATCTTAGAAACTAAGCTAAAATCACCCAGAATAAATTGAACCTAAGTTTAAACTATTGTGGGTAAATTGAAATAGAAGTTTTAAAACCATCAAAACGGAACGGTATGTCTAAATTTGTAATTTAGCACATTTTATAGGGAAATTATTTCAAATAGTTAAAATATTTATAAGATATAACAAAATTTTACAACTATCAATAATAGATTGATAGATGTTGATTGACACTGATAGACTATTTGAAAATTTTGGTGTATTTTGTAAACATTTTTGTTATTTTTCTATATTTAAATAGAGCCTCATTATGATCATTCATTTTAATTTTATTTTTCAAAATGATACATAAGAAAACTATAAATATTTATTGAAATTGGGGTTTGGTACGAAACTTTGTGGATAATTTTTAAAGCAAATACCAATTTATATCTCTGAACTTTGGATGTTTATCAATTTAAACCCTAAATTAATAGTTGTATCAATTTAAACACTAAATTAATAATTGTATAAATTAAAACCCTAAACTTAGGGATTGTATCAATTTAAACTGCAAACTAATAACTATATCAATTTAAATCTTGACCTTTTGTAAGTTTATCAATTTAAACCCTGAACTTTCACAATTGTATCAACTTAAATCCTACATTTATGTTTTATTTGGATACATATATGAAACATCAAGGTTTAAATTTATATATTTGTGAAAGTTCAAGGTTGAAATTGATACCATTATTAGTTTAGGGTTTAAATAAATTCAACTCTGAAAGTTCAATATTTAAATTGATTTAACCTCAAATTTAAGATTTAAATTGATATAATTCTTAGTTTATGATTTAAATTTATATAACTCCCAAAGTTTAGGAGTATAAATTGATATTTGAATTTTTATACCTGTGATTAGTATAAAAAATTTAATTAATGGTTATTTCTGCACACAACTTTTTTAAAAAAAACATATTCTCACACATTCGTTGGTAGGATCAAACAACTTGAATCTCAACATTTTGAATAAAACAATTTATCTTTTAAGGAAACAACAAGAGATTTGATAGTTAAGGATGATAGAGTAAATATGCATAAAACAGAGGCTAACACAATCAATAAACACTCTAATTACTTTGAGTCACAATCATGCTAAAACACAAGTTTATACAAAGAGGATTTCAGAATTTATAACCTTTGTAGAATTCCTCTAAATGCTTGCTAATCTCCACGAATTTGACCTTCAAATCTTTAGTAGACCATCAAGAAAATCTTCTCTACCATTCTCAGCCTTGGATTTGAGTGGTGGAACTCTGAATTAGAAGGGAATTAGAGAAGGTTTCTTAAAATTCTGAATGCATCTTCTTGAATTCTAAAAAAATGAAGCTTTTAATCACTTCATTCATGCAAGTACTAGTCTTTCAACAACTTGACATATCAAATTGCATTAACTAAGTGGTCTAGGTGTTGAATTGTGGAAAAATCCACTCAACATATAAGAGTTGGATAATACTACTAAAACTCAAAATACCAATTTCAAATTAATTAATTACATTTAATTTAAAATTAAATTAAATATTAAATTTAAATTCAATTTAAAAAAATTGAATTTCCTTTTCTTGTCATTAATTAAACAAATTGAATTAATTAAACAAATTTAATTAATTAAATAATAATTTAATATCAAATATTAAATTAATAAAATACATAATTCAAACATGAATCCCTATTCATGTAATCAATATTTCAATATTTTGAACTCTCCAATTACGTTTAATTTCAATAAATTTAAACGTTAATTATATTGAATATAATTATTCAAACCCTAAAGTTGAATATGAGCATTTCAAATCCAAACCCTAAAATTGAATTTGAACATTTTAAATTCACTCATTGTTTTAATCCGCTAGATAGAGGGACCTTATGACCCTACAAATCATGAGCTCTAACGATTTGAGATTAATCGGTTAAACTCTTTAATCCAAATTAATCAATATTCTTTAACTACGAAGACATACCACTATAGCTCGATAGTTGTACTCTCCTCACCGTAGATATATTTCTGTCCACTTGATTTAATCATGATTAGTAAGTCGATCCTTCACAGGTTGTTCGTATTTACAGCTAGGTCAAAATTACCATTTTACCCTTGTAAATACATCTTGCTCTTTAAGTCACCATTGATCCTCTATTCGATAATTAGTTAATAGTCCAACTAATAAACCATGTCCCTCTCTATCATGAGAGGGCAGGAATTAGTACGTAAGATAACAACCTATTTGCTAACCCTAAATTGGGTAGAAGTGAGTTTCATCTTGCAGGACTATGTCCCCGGCTATCTATCCGATTTTATATCTTGTAGGACTATGATCCCAACTATCTATCCGGTTTTATCCCAAAATTGGAGGTTTATTGAGCAGTGTTGTTGAACTATTCTTACCTATGTAGAACAAAGGATAATTCCGAATAAACAGAAGTTCATAGTTAGTTCAAGATTAAAATCGAGTTACCCTAGGTCATCAAATTGAAATAGTCAGTTTTGATAGTAAACAGTCAAAAGTGACTATTTCGTGGTCCCCCTTTATGCAAACGTCTTTTGCATAGGATGCCCCCGCTCGCATGTCTTTACATGAACGATTTCAGGATCACATCGTTTGTATCAGTATACAAAGTGTGCCGCATCCATAGTGTCCCCAGGATGAGGTACCCAATTTCATCCATATACTTATAAACCTTTTAGGCTATATACTATAACTTGATCCTATTTTATGTCTCTACATAAAGTTAAAGTATTCATACTATAGTCATGGATTTATTTATTGGATTTTATAACATAGTGTAATTTCTATAATACTTTCATTGAAAAATAGATTATGTTTCATATATTACGAACGACGAGTTTTAAGACATTTCCAACAAAGGAATGAGGTGATTATGGGTATATAAGTTACAATAATTATTTCTATTTGCATTAAACCTTTGGGTGTTTCTAGAAGTAGAATCACAAGTGTTTATGTCAAAAATAGATAATAGTCACATTAACACATACTATATGTCAAGTTAAGTCCGTAACGTTGAAGTAAAGCTTGAGACTGGAGATCTCAGTTTGGGGGAGGACAATAGACTTCGAATTAAAATTTTTCCCTTTGCCTTCGTCTTTGTCTTTTGTATTTCTATCATGAAGTTTTTCCCTCAAATTTGACTTGGAGTTACGGTTGAACATGAGTAGCTAATTTCTTAGATCTTACAATCCGATTGAGTTGTAGGTGTTAAAATCAAATGATTGAGATTTTAAGTTAACTAATTGGAAAGATTAATGTATATATTTGGATATACAATAGAAGCTTAAGTGTTTGTATTTGTTTTATAAAGTTTGCATATGGAAATAATTATATATAGAATATTAAGATAGTCCCTTGCCTGTCCTCTTGTCGCTCCCTTCGTTTTAGATCGAGCAGTGGAACACAAATGAGTGAATGAGAATCGAAAAAAGTTATTTCTTAAACTTTAAAAGAAGAAAAAAAAAGGTGCGGCAACGGTCATCGTCATGAACGAAAGGAGGAAGAACAGAATGAAGAAATAGGAAAAAATATACATTTTTAAGGCCTGTTTTTAAATATAAGAAAATAAGTTAATTTATTTACAAATATAATAAAATGTCAATGTCTATCAGTGATACACAGTGATATCATTGACACGACTAGATGTATCTATCTCTGTCTATTACTGATAGACCATATTTTGTTAAAATATTTTCAACCGTTTCTTCGTTTAAATAATTACTTTTTTATTATATTTTTATTTATAAAGTATTTATATTTGCAAATATATTACAAATTGACCGGTCCACTTCTAATTTTTTTTAGATATTACAAAGTTTGCCCTTCGGTCTCCCTAGCTTCTCTTTCGATTTCATCTCCCAGCGGTTTTATCTCTCACCGATTCTATCTCCTTCTCTCTCCCTCCTCTCCCAATTTTATCTCCCTCTCCCTCCATGAAAACATCTCTCTTTTTTCTTATAAAGTAACTATCATCATTACTTTTTTAAAAAATAAACAAGTTTGATTCTTGAGCTCAAGATTTGAGTGTGCATAATCATTTTCATATATACCTTAACACCAACGAGTCAATTGTCAAATTTTATATTTAAAACAAAACGTTAAATATAGGTACCCAATAAAAACATATTTGAAAGAAACTACCTTTTTTAAGTTATCAAATTTGCATATCTTTTACAAATGCTTCCTAAAATTCAGAAATGAGAAACAAAATAATGTTTATCATCAAGTTTGTTTCTTAGAAAATGAGAAACAAGAACATTATCAGACGATCCATAATTTTTATTTTATTTTTCTTTCTGTAGGACTTTAAATGTATGAAATCTATTAGTAATAAACTATCATCAGTGATAGCCTATATTATCACTGATAGACTAAGTCATAGTGTACTAATAGACTATTTCAATTAGTGATAGAATTCCATTACTTATAGACTTATATCAACTAATGTATAATAATGGGTAATTACAATTGGTAGCATTTTTAGGAATAATAACCAATTGTATGACATAATTTAAAAAAAAAAATTGCAAATATAGACAAGTTTATCAGTGATAGATTGTTATTGTTGATAGACTCTGAAGTCTATCAGCTATAGACTTCTATCGTTGGTGAGAGTCTATCAACGATAGTAGTCTATCGTCGATAGACTTGGGAGTCTATCAACGATAGAAGTCTATCACTGATAGACTTGTCTATATTTGTAATTTTTTTAAAATGAAGTAGTACACTTGGTTATTATTCCTAAAAATGCTACCAATTGCGATTATCCTTATTAATAAATATATAAGATCAAACTAAAAGTCTAAAAAAGATAAGATCTATTAGTAGCTATGAATGATAGACTCGTATTATTATGAAAGAATAATATAAATCTATCAGTAATAGCCACTAATATACTAACCCCTATTTAAATCATGAGAAATATGTATTGGCAATTCTAACATTTAAAATCGATGATATTAATGATATAAGTTACATAGATATCAGTATATCCACATATTAGTGATTTGACTTAGGTAGATATTAGTGATATTTGCTTATATGACTTAGGTATATATTAGTAATATCCATGTATCAATAATATCAATTGTCAATGATATTACTGATACAAAAATGATTTAGGTAGATATTAGTGACATCAATGATATCTATGCATCGGTAATATCAATTATCAGCATATTAGTGATATGACTTAGGTAGACATTAGTGACATCAATGATGTGAAAGGGTTCCACTTGCAATTCATTAATCAGTGGTGGAAACAAAGAGTCGAATGAATAGTAAACCTGGCGGAATGGCGGTTCAACCACAACAATCATATTAGTGAAATTGTTTAGTCTAAACTCTCAGACAGTTGGGGTCCAAACTTCTCTAAAGCCAGATTAGGACAATTTCTCCCATGGCTGACATAATGGCTTAAAATGAACGCCAACGAACAAAACCTTAGGTCAATCAAGTCGTTTTCCAATGAAATGATTATCTTCGAAAGAAAAAAAACCCTAATTGATTCTATTAAATAAAATCAAATGAAGAAGAAATGTTTGGTTTTGGTTGTTTATTGTTTTTACATAAGCGTCTTTGTGAGATATCGAATAGAAAAGGGATCGAATGAATGTTTGGAAAGGACAAGGAAAGAGACAAAAAGGTGGTCAGTGGTTTTCATTGATAGAAGCTACAACTGATAGCATGTTATCTGTGACAGCTCTCCCCAAATTACCCTCTTAATTCGAAGAGAGATATGAAGATAGCAATTGTCAACCCTCTTATGACAATTACTGACAATTTACTTATGAAAACCTATATCCTTAGCACCTATTAAACCTGATTAGTAAGTTATAATTCTCTAGAACTCAACACATAATTCCAGCAACCATTTTAAACATATAGTTCACTGCTAATAAAAAATATCAACATAAACATGCATAACAAATTTAGAAACCAAACTTATATACAACACAAACTCCATTCTGTTCTCTCGCTAACATGTATATAAACTTAAACAGAATTTTATGACCCACCTAAACTACAATCTTTCTAAGGGTCTGGGAGTGACTGATTGATAGAATCGCTAGGCCTTGGGACATCGAAAGCCCAGCGAGTGACTATCTCAAGTAAAATATACTTTAAATCCTAATCTGAGTTTTGAAAATGGAACTGAAATCATAAGAATATATCATGTAAAAACCCTGAAATAACTCTTTAGCATCTTTCTGAAGATTATGCTACTCCACTGCCTAAACATGTAGGACAGCTCTTTTACTCAATCCCCAATAACCTTAGTTGAGAGAGAGCCCTTTTGCTCGATCTCATCAATATTAGTAACATAGTCATATGTGCACGTACAACTAAATTGAGTCCTGACCACCTTACCATACCTTCAGTGTCAAGGATCCCTAGCATAACTGAAATCTGGGTACCTTACCATACCTTCGGTGCAAACATTAGAGTAGGGTTTGTGCAAGGCACAAACATTTAAACATTTAAGAACATATACAAAATATGTGTATTCGAAATAATCATATGTCATGGTTTCATATCAACGCATGGTACCTTTGTAAAACATGGAGTATACTTGATCAATTTCATCATGCGATAAAACATGGCATAGGCTATTGGGAAATGCATCCTGAACTCTTAAATAATTTCATCATTGAAAAGCATAGATCATGCGATCAACATTCATTTTATGGCATGCGTTGGAGAAAATCGTAATATAATAACTTCATATGAAATGCCTATGCATTGAAATTATTCATAAAACTTGCATTAGAAAACATTTATTAAAACTTGTCACTCACTATCTTAAGCTGCTTATTCGAGGGGTTGTACACTTCTTCTATTTGCGTTTTTCCTAAAAAGGAAAGGTCCCTTAATTAATATAGTTAGCTGCCTTTTGAGCTTCACACGTAGCTTAACTTTATTTCATACTAATTATTATTGCATCATAGCTACGTTTAACGCACTATATGTGTTAATGCATAATCTCACTAAGTCGGCTGCTTACTTATTCTTCGTATGCAGCTGTCTGCTTATTCATCCATAACATCATCTCAAAAACAAACTTCTATATTTCATAACTTTAATTCCAGCATACATTTAACTAAACTTTCTTCAAAGAAATGCTTATAAACATTTTAACTTTTTCTTACCTTAGAATTTGAGCATCATTTCTTCCAAAACCGATAAGAAAATCCTCAATTTTTCCTTTCAGTGGCCAAAAATTCTTCAAATTTCAAATTCTTCAGATGGCAGCAACTCTCCCTTACTTAGGCGTTAGGAAAAATTTGGCAAAACAATCTACTTCTTGGTTAAGCCTATTTATACTTGGGATTGCATGAAGAGTTAGCTTAATTGATTGCCACCTATCAAGCTTATCCTTTATTAACATCTGCAAGGCTACCACGTAGCTTACTTATTCGTTAATTAAGTTGAATCCTTTAGCTTAAACTTGATCGCATGGCCTTGCGACCATCTAAGACTTCTCCCTTCAACGCATGATTGTCTACCGCATCCTTCGTCAGCTTAGCCTTCAACAATCGTATACAAAGTTGGTCGCATAAATCCTACATACCACTTGCTATTCTTAGCCATAATGCCCCCTCCTTAGGCCTCTGGCCGCATCATTTAACCAAGCTGGCCGCATGGCGCCTACCAGCTCAAACGCATGGAACCCCCTCTTTTCTCGTGGTGTTACTTGTTCCTACTTCACTTGAAAACCCAGCATTCCATACTTAACATATTTTCTTGCCCTTTTTTGGCTTACCATTAATAGACTTCTCCAACTCTCTATACGTCAACCGTGTTACAACTTGAACGCATATAGTCATAACACTTAGAAAATTTTCCTTCTTTTACATTTTAGACGCATCATTCACTATACATACTTAACTACTTTTTTTCGTTGATGTTACTACACATCTTAACTTATAATCAAGAAGACTTAAACATAGTTAACTAGTAAAACAAGTTCAGGGGTTTACAATTCACCTTCCCCTTTAAAAAATTTCATCCTCAAAATTTTTCTAGAACACCTCATGTGAACAGGTGTGGATATCTATTTTTTATTTGATCTTCAACTTCCCATGTAGCTTCTTCAAGTTCATGGTTTCTCCACATTAATGGAATATTCTTGTTTCTTAACACCTGCTCTTTTTTATCTAAGATCTAAACTGGTTCTTCTTCATAAGACAAATTCTTTTTCGATTGTACTGGTTTTTCATGGAGAATATGAATAGGGTCGGGCACATACTTCTTTAACATAGATACATGGAAGACATCATGTATTTTGGATAATTCAGTAGGTAAAGCTAACCTGTAAGTTGTTGGCCTTACACATTTAATTATC
This sequence comes from Benincasa hispida, assembly GCF_027475165.1. Lineage (NCBI taxonomy): Eukaryota > Viridiplantae > Streptophyta > Magnoliopsida > Cucurbitales > Cucurbitaceae > Benincasa > Benincasa hispida. The sequence goes on from NC_143482.1 coordinate 50,469,792, forward strand.
TCTTAGGGTCTTATATATTTGAGCCTTAGCTTACCTTTCTTACCAAATCTGAGTATTCCTTTCCATGGAGTTAACTTCAAGAATACTCGATCCCCAATCTTAAATTCTAACTCTATTTTTCTCTTATCCGCATAGCTCTTCTGTCTGTCACGAGCTATCTTCAGATTTTCTCTGATTACCTTAACATTTTCTGATGTTGCCTAGACTAACTCTAATCTTATCAACTGTCTTTCTCCAACTTGATTCTAGCAAACTAGAGTTCTACAAGGTCTTCTATACAAAGCCTCGTACAGTGCCATATTGATATTGGAATGATAATTGTTATTATAAGCAAACTCTTCCAATAACAAATGTGTATCTCAGCTACCCTTAAACTGCAATCCACAAGCTCTCAACATATCTTCCAGAGTCTGAATTGTTCATTTTGACTGTCCATCAGTTTGTGGATAAAAGATTGTATTGAAATACAACTTAGTACCAAGTGTCTTTTGCAAACTAGGCCAGAACTTTGAAATAAATTGTGGATCTCTGTCTGATATAATAGATATTGGAGCTCCAAATTGGCTCACAATTTGGTCAACATATAATTTATCTAGCTGGTCAAGAGCACATATAGCTTTGACAGGCAAAAACTTTGCCGTCTTTGTCATTTGTCTACTATTACCCAAATATCGTCATAACCATTGAGGGTCCTGGGTAACCCAAACAGAAAATCCATGGTCATATGCTCCCATTTCCACTCAGGAACTGGAAGTGGGTTCAACAATCTTACAGGTCTCTGATTCACTAGTTTGACCGGCTGACAGATCAAACATCTGTCTACATAACTGGCTATGTCTTTCTTCATCCCTGACCACCAATACAACTTCTTCAATGTCGTATATGTTGGATCAACACCATTACGCGCAGAAGAAATCAAGATCCATAAGCATTCTAATTCATTAATTTTGGTTGAAAAGAAACATGCTAAAAACAAAGTATAAAGGGTTTCATGAACATACCTTGGCCAAAACAACGAAATCTCCATTTTTAGCTGCAAAATTCTCTGAATCCTTGTGTAGACCACCACATGATCTTCCCTACTATCCTTTTGGTGCTCTATATTGAGTTGTAGGACTCAAAATAAGCTAGAATCAAAGGGAATATGGAGAAAGCTCACTGAACATAACCCATTGAAGAACACCTTTTTCATCCGAAGTTTTCAGAAAAAATTCACTCGGTTCTCCATTCATTCTTCACTCCAATCTCTTCAATATATTGTAGATTATCATGCAAAGAGAAGTGTTGCATGGGATGTAACTCATGCTTGGAGTAAATCAAAGAAGAAGGTGGTGGGTTCTTTGTAAGCTACTTTGAAGATGACTTGAAAAATCCATTTTTAAGTTTTGTGTGATTTTTCAATTTCCAAAATCCATTTTGATTTTAAAATCATATTTTATTTCTAAAATAAAAATTTATTAATTTTACAAATTAATTTCAAAAATTAATTTTCTAATAAAATTAATAAATAATTATTTGAACAATTTAAATAATTCTAATTAATTTAATATCCAATATTAAATTAATTTTTACACAAATTCATCTTCATATATTTAAATCATATTTAAATATATTTTCTCCAATTTTCGTTTGATTCTAATTTGAACGTTTCAAATTAACTTATCACACTACTCTAGAGCTAATCCATTTCCGAGCTAGTAGGGGGACATCATGGACCTACAGATCATGGACTCCAACGATTCGAGATTAATCGGCTAAACTCATTATACCGATCTAACCGCTATTCGTTAACTAATGGGTCACTCCACTAAAGCCCATAGTTGAACTCCCCTCACTGTAGATATATTATGTCCACTCGATATAACCATGATTAGTAAGTTAACCCTTCACAGGTTGTTCGCAATAATGGCTGGGTCAAATCTCTGTTTTACCCCTAAAATTACCTTTTGTTCCTTAAGTCCCCACCGATCCCCTAAGGACAATTTTTTTGTGATCCAATCACAAAACCGAGTCCCTCTCATGCCAAATGAGAGGGCGGGATCCCTTGTTCAAGCCCTAGAATCAAAACTTAAGGGAACAACCTCTCTACTATCCCTAAAGCGGGTAGGAGTGAATTCCCTCTCGCACTCTATGTCCTCAGCTATCTACCCAGTCTTACTCCTGAAATGGCAGTCATATTAAGCTGGCACTGTTGAGCCAACCCTCACCTATGCAAATCTAAGGTCAATCCCAGATAAACAGGAGTTCATAGTTAGCTCAGGATCAAGGTCAAGTTACCTAGGTCATCGCTTTTAAATAGTCAGTCTTAAACAGTAAACAACGTTATAAAGTAAGAGTGACTCATTTCGTGGTCCGATCTTATACAAACTCTTTTGCACAAGGACACTGATGCGTTATTTTATGAGGTAGAATTATGGATGAAATGCGATGATGAAAATGCGTTGAGCACTCAAGTTTTCTCAGTGGAATCCAAGTGTAAACCCCACTGAGTTTCTTGGTAAGTCTAGGGTCAAACTTAGGGACTTAGGAAAACAGGTTGCGGTGGTAATTTTTAGGAAAACTTTGCGGTAACCGTTAACTCAAATAGTTGTTCGTTTTGTTTGTTGCGGTAATGAAATAAATAAATGTGGCGGATTTGAGAAAAGTTTGATTGTGTGATAGATGCACTGAGTATGCAGATGAACGGGTTGAGAAGGTCTTTAGCTAGCTTTACTTGGGAATGCATCAGACTATGCCATCATGCTACACCTATGCACAACAAGTCATTTTCCAATGCAAATGCGGTGCTCCTAAGTCTAGGACATATGTGTTGAATGCAAAAGTGTCCATAAAGCTTATTCTTAAGTCTCTACTCTTTTCCAATGCGATGATGCAAGATGCACAAAGGCAAGGTGACCGCACACAATCATATCCTATCTCTAGGATGCATGCGATGCGTTAATAGCAAACAATGTTTATTCCTAAGCTTCTATCTCTTGTTTATGCGTTCTAATATGACTCTCCCTAGCCTAGATTCTAACCTAACTTTTCCAAGCCTAGATCTTGTCCTTATACTACCCTCCCGAGTATCTCTAATGAATGAATGAGGCATACATAATACAAGATAATCGCATAGAATGAATATCCCCAATTAATCTAGCTAGGTGCTTCTCAACCCATTCGACAGATTTAGCTACTCATGTGTAAATAACAGAGAGTGAATAGATATAGAGAAGTAAATTCCATTTTTATAAATGAGTTTGAATACAAAATAACAATGGAAGATAAATGTAGAGAGCCTGGTAGCACTCCCTTGCTGACCGAGGATTTTACACTGGCAATCTCTATTCGGTTCAAAAGATATTCCTGCTTCCCTAGGAGCTGGCCCTCTTTTCGATCTTGAAGCTTCCGTCACTCTCTTGAGCTCATCAAAACGATCTATCGGCACAACCTTCTTATCTCACTTCCGCCTTAAAACAAATGAAAATCTAAGAACAAGGCTAAACTATCTAAGGAAAAATTCTCTAACACTTGGAACTCGTGAATTTGTTGAACAGGTGAATAGGTGAACCTCCTTTTCTGAAGGATGCCTTTGATATTTATAGAGCTTCCGGGCTGAAAGGCAACTTCTCTCTTATGATTGAACAGATGAAATGGCTTTAATTCTCTGACTGATGCACCGAATATTTGTCACCGAAAAGCTGAGTGTACTTGTTATCATTAGCGGCTTGTCAACTTAATTCGGATTCGATCGTCATCAGCTTTCTGTCCCATCGTGATTAATTATGCCTTTTACCCAGATGCGCCCACCAAGTTGCGCCGGCTCTATGCAGCAATCCTTCTTGAACAGATGTTTGCAAACACAAATCACTGCAAAGCCTTGCAGTAATGTTGCGCTCGTCCGTTGATTTCTTGTGATCGCTCTTTTTACCTTGCGTCAACGCATATTCTGCATAAAAACACAAAAGTTAACTGTTTCTATGCGATGAACGCATGCGACCGCAATGTTATAAACTTAATGATTTTTGCATGCAATCTAACATATTTTATCAACGCAAACCTTCATTGTTTAATAACTTAGTACTGTAATAACGTGCATTTCTGCCCGTTATCATACCCCCAAATTTAAACAATGCTTGTCCTCAAGCATAAGATAAAGATTTCCTTTAGAAAGTCGACCACAATGTTCTTTTCCTATATTTCTCAAGGATACTTCATTCGACTCCTATACACCAAAATATCCTTAAGTCTTATTCAAGTCTCTTCTTAAAATATTCTTAAGACCTAGGGACCACAAGTATAACCTTCAAAAGGACTTTACAAAATTCCAGGACATCGCATGATTTATTTCAAAAAAACTTTTTCACTGGGGTGTAAAATGATTTTATCCTTGCATATTTTTTACATTTTTATTTTTCTGACCTTGCACTGATCTAAGTGCCTCACCTTCGTTTCGACTTGCCCCCACGTGTGTCATGCGGACATCCAACTACGGGCGAGGTGCTCTTTCTCAGACTAAACTCATACCTACTTGGCAGCAGAGTTGCGGTCATTTATTTATTTGTTGTTCCTGGTGACTTACTTTCATTTTGGCTTGCCCCCACGTATATCATGCGAACATCCAACTATGGGTAAGTGCCTTTCACAACTTAACTCTTATCAACATGGATTTTCCCATTACATTGACAGTGGAGTTGTTGTTCTCAAAATTTTCCTCTTTTTCATCTTTTTTTTTTTTTTTGTTTAAGGCTAAAAATAGCAAGGTCGAAAATAAATAGCTCACCCCCAAATTTAAAATGCGGCAATTTCCTCATTGCCAAAAGATTGAAAGAAGTCATGTGATGTTTTTAGAAAGCTTCCTAAAGAGAGTTTTGAAAGAAAGCTAGCAGACCCCTAACTTCTAGAAATATTTCATGAAGTGACTTTTCTAAGATTAAGTCGACTCTAGTATATACGAAAAAAATAGAAGCATATGTTTCATCATTGAAATCATAATTGGCAAAGAGAAAGCATGTGGTAACTTACTAAATTTATCAATATGAAATGATTGCGGTAATCAAAGAGGATGCGGTGATAAAACTTTGAAAATCAAAATGCGATGCGATAGTGCAAAATTTGGAATAAAGTGAAGGAAAGATACAACCCCCAAATTTGCGTTATCACCCGCATTGTTTGTTGCTGCATCCTACTTTGCGGCAATCTTCCTCCTTTGGATTGTGGGGACGACGTGAAATTGCATCTTCGTGTAGTGCTTCCGCAATCGTGTACCTTGATCGTTTGTAAAAAAACATCGACAGGGTCAAATGATAAAAAACAATTAACAAAATTTTTCTCGCCATTTTTTTTTAGATCAAGTAACATGCAGATAGATGAATGATAATTGTAGTGTCGTAGTAAAGAGAGTTCATGAATAAAAAATAAGCAAAAGGATACTCTCAAAGCCTTGTGCCCCAGATGATGTTGCATGCCAGTGCAAGGGCTACTCCATTTTCCTTTATTCCGGGTTTCCCAGGTCTACAAAGGTCTTTTCTTGCTGAAAATCACCCCCGCAATATGCCTTAACTCGCTGCCCATTAACCTTAAATGTACGGCTCCTATCCTTAGTAATCAGCTCCACCGCACCATGTTAGAATATTTCTTTAATGATGAAGGGTTCGGACCAACGCGATTTTAACTTGCCAAGAAAGAGTCGTAGTTGTGAATTGAAGAGCAAGACCTTTTATCCCACATGGAGATTTTTACCACATATGTGTTTGTCGTGCCAGCGCTTTGCGCGCTCCTTGTAGATCTTTGCGTTCTCATATGCGTTAATCCTCTATTCCTCCAGCTCGACCAGTTGAAGTTTTCTCGCTTCTCCTGCTTTCTTTAAATCAAAGTTTAGCTTCTTCACTGTCCACAGTGCCTTGTATTCTAGCTCCAGAGGAAAGTGACACGCCTTACCAAATACCAACGCATACGGGGACATACCTATGGTGTTTTAAATGCAGTTCGATATGCACACAACGCATTGTCGAGCTTTGTTGCCCAATCCTTTCGTGAAGGCCTTACCACCTTATCAAGTATCAGCTTGATCTCCCGATTGGACACCTCGGCCTGATCGTTCGTCTGCGGATGGTATGCAGTGGCCACTTTGTGGAGAATGTTATATTTGTGCAGTAGTTCCTTGACAGTATGATTGACAAAGTGGGATCCTTCATCACTTATTATGGGGTGCCAAAACGAGTGAAAATGTTTTTCTTCAGGAATTGACAGACTACTGCCGCATCGCTTGCGACACATGCCACTGCTTCAACCCACTTGGATACGTAGTCGACGGCTAACAAAATATAATTTTTACCATTCGAGGGAGGGAATGGTCCCATGAAGTTGATACCCCATACGTCGAACAACTCAAGCTCCAAAATGATGTTTATAGGCATTGCATGTTTCCATGAAATGTTACCTGTGTGTTGGCACCGATCACACTTCATCACGTAGTCAATTACATCCTTAAACAATGTTGGCTAGTAGAATCCACTCTGTAATACTTTAGCTACGGTGCGCTATCCTTCAAAGTGTCCACCATATGTGAGTTGGGACATTGCGATAATATGCATTGTTGAGCATCATTCGGTACACATAGTCGCAGAATTTGGTCTACCCTCTTTTTATACAGATTCGGCTCATTCCAATAATAATAACTGCATTCATGTTTGAGCTTCTTCTATTGGTGGTAGGTATAATCTTCAGGAAATTTCTCGCAAACCAGATAGTTGACTATGTCAGCATACCATGGCAATTCTTTAATCTAAAATAGCTGCTCATCTGGAAACACTATGCTCACCTCTAACTCCTTGCGGTCAACCTCAGGATTCTCCAATCTGGATAAATCATCGGCAACTTAGTTCTCCATTCCTTTGCAGTCAACTATTTCGATATCGAATTCTTGAAGGAGGAGAACTCATCTAATCAGCCTCAGCTTTGCATCCTTCTTTGTTATTAGATATTTTATCGTCGAGTGGTTAGCATGGATGAGCACTTTTGTTCCTAGCAGATATGTTCTAAACTTTTCTAACGCAAATATTACTGCCAGCAGCTCTTTTTCTATGGTGGTGTAGTTAGTTTGAGCAGGGTTTAACATCTTACTTTCATATGCGATGGGATGCAAGATTGTTTTTCTCTTCTGTGCTAATACTGCTTCCATCGCATACCCGCTTGCATTGCACATTATTTCAAAAGGAAGTGTCCAATCTGGTGCTACTAAAACGGGTGCAGTTGTCAATGCGTTCTTTAAAATCATGAATGCGTTGTGACAATTATCATTAGAGTCAATTTTCCTATCAGCTTCCAACAACGCACTCAGTGGTCATGCTATTTTTTGAGAAATCCTTGACAAAACGTCTGTAGAATCCAGCATGCCCCAAGAAACTCCTTACAACCTTTACATCTGTTGGAGGTGGGTGTTTTTCAATTGCTTCTATTTTTGCTTTATCCACCTCCAACCCGTCCCGCGATACCTTATGCCCCAGCATAATGCCCTCCTTCACCATAAAATGGCATTTTCCCAATTAAGCACGAGATTCGTCTCCTTGCATCTTTTTAGTATCTTCTCTAGGTTGGCAAGACAAACTTCGTATGTGTGCCCATAGACAGAGAAGTCGTCCATGAATATTTCAACAGAGTCCTCAAGATAATCTGAAAAGATGGCCATCATGCACCTTTGGAACGTGTTCGGCGTATTGCAGAGGTCGAACGGTATATGGCAAAAAGCAAAAGTCCCATATGGGCAGGTGAATGTGATCTTGTCCCGATCTTCTAGAGCAATCATAATCTGGTTATATCCGACATAGCCATCCAAAAAGTAGTAAAAGTCATTTCTGGCTAGACGATCTAGCATTTGGTCAATGAACGGTAGAGGGAAATGATCTTTCTTTGTTGCCACATTCAACTTGCGGTAGTCCATACAAATACGCCACCCGGTGATAGTTCTTTGCGATATCAACTAATTATTTTCGTTTGGGACTACCGTCAAGTCACCTTTCTTTGGCATGCACTGCACGGGGCTGACCCACGTGCTGTCTGCTATCGGATAAATAATGCCTGCATCCAACCATTTAATGATCTCCTTTTTAACGACCTCTTTCATTGCAGGGTTGAGTCTGCGCTGATGTTCGATCGTTGCTTTGTGGTCTTCTTTGAGACGAATTCAATGCATACAATAGGTTGGGTTAATTCCTCGAATGTCTGTGAACGTCCAGCCAATTGCTCGCACATGTTTTCTTAGAATGCTCAGCACTGCATTCTTCTGGTGTTGATTAAGCTCCGAGGAAATAATGACTGTCAGCTTTTCATTCTGCCCCAAAAATGCATACTTTAGGTGATTCGGCAGGGTCTTTAATTCCATTGTTGGTGGTTCTACTAGGGACGGTTGCGTTGTTTTTCTTTCTTCATTTTCCGTTGGCTCTTCTTCTTTGGTTGCAATCATTTCAACTTCCTTGCTTGTTTTTTCTATGATCGCATTACATGTTGCAATGGATGTGTTTGCATCCTCATCTTCATTTTCATTGTCAGGTTTCTCTTCTTCAATCAAACTCTGGTCGTCATTAGATTCAGTCAGGTCTTCGTCATCAGGAAACTTCATGGCACGGATGATGTTGAACTTGTGCTTCTGTCCATTTATGTTCAAATTGATCTCTCCTTTGTAAACATCAATCTAGGCACGACCTGTTGATAAAAATGGTCACCCCAGGATGATGGGCACATCTTTGTCGGCTTCGTAATCTAAGATGATGAAGTCGACTGGTAATATAAATTTGTCAATGGTAATCAGCACGTCCTTCACCTTCCCCTCTGGGTGTACCAGAGATCTATCTGCAAGTTGGAGAGTCACGGTCATGGTGCAAGTTGCCCCACATTCAGCTGCTTAAAGATTGACAGAGGCATCAAGTTGATGCTGCCTCCAAGGTCACACAATGCCTGCCTGATGTACAGTCCTCCTATGGAGCAAGGTATAGTAAAGCTCTCAGGATCGCTCATCTTCGGTGGAATTATTGATTTCGAACTCTGTTTTAACGCCACCGTGGCAAACTTACCAGTGCCCCTCTTCTTAGTCACCATATCCTTCAGAAACTTCGCATATGCCGACATCTCCCCAATCTCTTCAATGAATGGAATATTAATATGCAATTGTTTTAACATAGATAGGAAGCGTTGGTTGAACTTGCCTGATCACAAAGAGAAAATGGGAACAAAGTTAGTCGAAGTTCTTTGACAGAGATGTTTGAGAACACAAAAGTATTGCAGATTTCAATAAAGCTATAGAGGTGGGCATGCGGGTCCTTGCCACGCTCGCCTCTGAATTGTCCTGCAGTCTGGATCATCTGTAGCATCACCGGTTTCATTTCAAATCTGCTTCCATCGAGGGCAGGCCTCATGATTCCCGGAGAGAAATCATAGAGTTTTGGCGATGCATAGTCCCTAATGGGTGTATTGCGATTGTTAGCCAGCAAAATTAGATTCGCCATGACATTGTTTTCGTTTGGTGCTCCATTTCCAGGTTTCTTTGCCATCTCTTCCTTATCTGACTGTTGTTGTTGGCGGTCTCTCAATCTCCATCTAAATTTCCTTTCAATCTTCGGGTCGTTATTCGCAAGAGAATGAGAGTCTGCAAAGAAATCAGAAAAATTACCGTTAGCACACTATTTTTGTCCCCAACAATGCCACCAAAAACTTGATGTGTTATTTTACGAAGTGAAATTATGGATGATATGTGATGGTGAAATTGTGTTGAGCATTCAAGTTTCCTCCAGCAGAATCTAAGTGAAAACCCCAATAAGTTTCCTGGTAAGTTCAAGGTCGAACTAAGGGACTTGTGAAAATAGGTTACGGTGGTAATTTTTAAAAAACTTTGCTGTAACCGGTAACTCAATTAATTGTTGGTTTGGTTGTTGATTGCGATAATGAAAAATAAACGAATGTGACGGATTTGAGAAAAGTCAGTTGTGTGATAGATGCACTGAGTATGCGGATGAATGGGTTGAGAAGGTCTTTAGCTAGTGTTACTTAGGAATGCGTCAGACTATGCGATCATGCTACAACCATGCACAGTGATAACTGGCAGAAATGCAAGTTATTAAACCTTTTATTTAGAGTCATGAGAGCTAATAAGTAGAAAATGCGGTGATAATACTTAGAATTTGTGAAAAATTGTTTTGCGTCGATTAGTACCTAAATCCTCACTGATTCCAATATGATGCGTTAATCTATGCCAAAGTGTCTTTTTTTGTAGCTATCGCAAGAATCAAACGCATGCGTTTGAAGTAAGAAATCATAGACAAATGCATGCGCTGAAGCCAGACGATCGCAAAGACAAATGCATACGCTAAAAATTGGATTGCATGCGTCCATCGCATGGAATTTCCGCTGATCGAATGCGTCCATTGCACGAAAGTTGCGGTGATCAAGTGGATGCGGTGATCATTTAGGAATTGCGGCCACGGAGTGACAACCATAATAGAAGGACGATCGCAAGATGGGAAGGTCGCATTGATGCTTTAGTTGAATCAAGCTCGAACGCATACTTTTGGAGTATTAACGAGATAAGACGATGTGACATTTCCCATATCGCGACAAAAGCAGCAGTGAGCCATAACGCGATCATGATAGGTGTCGGCGTTTAAACTCTATAAATAGCCTTTTGGACCTTTATTTCAAGACATCCGAACTTCTGCCTCAAGGCAGAGGTTTGTGATCACAGATGAGAACTTGAGAAAGATTTTCAGTGAGAATTCTTCACCTCCATAAACCATACCGAGTGACGAGCGGAGCTTTCGCTAGAAATAGAGCTCGAGAGAGACATCTCCACTATTCATCCATGACACCACTGGCAGCCTTGATGCAGAGTCCTTCATTTATCTTCTAACCCCTGTATTGTATTACATTTTAGCTTAAGATATTAAGACATTTTGTAATCAATGCATCTTTTGATTCCTTCAATGCCATATTCTTCTTCATCTTTATCTTTATCATCATTTACCTTGATCGTTTATTTATCAAAGGTGATCGCATACTTAATTGTGTAGCCTAGAGATGGGACACATGTAGCAACCCACCGAGAGGTGTGCATTGTGTGAGTACAGTGAATTAATCCTCTTTGCTTGGTGAAAGGGCTGTAGCAATGCTTGTCTATGGGTTGTTACATTGCCTGTCTATAAGCTAAATAGTCACGTCTAACTGCTTGAGAAGGTAAGAGATGGAACGCACTAAAGAAAAGTATGCATTGTTCCTAGAGATGGCACAATCTTATGCTCGACGCAACCATGCACTATAGAGATATAGTCATGCGGCTGACCATCGAGAGGTGTGCGATGCGTTAGTGTGACGAGCTAGGATTACTCAAGTGATTTAAGATAATAAACATTACTATGCATTAATGGTTGTTATGTATCTATCTATTTTCATCGCAAGTCTTCTATTGCTCATTCTGTTTAGATAGGAGTAGGAGTAGTGTGTAAATCCATTAAATTTTTTCTTTTTTATTTTTCTTTTCATCGCCTCAAACACATTGCTTCATAAACATTATTGAGTGACAAGTCCCTGTGTTCGACCTTGGATTACCCGAGAAACTTGTGTTTGCGTTATACTTGGCGCGAGCGTAAGAAAACTTGTGATAGGAACACGTGGTTATTGCACACTAGATTAACACATTTTCACTCTGAAGCATGACCTCTAACACATGGGCATAAACGAATAGCTTAAGCCATGTCTAATGCATGATTGCGTGCACAACCCCATCCGTCCCTAATAAATTTTTCCTACCCAACAAGTTTTTGGTGTCATTGCCAGGGACTTGGCAGCTAATGTTTTGTGAAGTTTGGTGTTTTCGCAGGCACCCTTTCAATCTTAGGCGTATTGTAGATTGTGCGACCAAGATGCAAACAATATTTGGAGTATAGGCGATGCATCAAAAGTCAAATATTGACCCCGAGATAGAAAGGCTATCTGTCGCATGAGCTAGAAGCAGTTTTAGGCGCATGCCAACCATCATGCGTCCAACAATTGCTAGAAGCTCCAATGGTCAGGGCGAGCCCCTTGACCTAAGCAGTTGAGAGTCATCTCCTGCATGGGAGACTCCTTGCGGTGACAACACTCTAATTTCTCTAAGGACTACTCTATCTTTACGTTAATTTCTTAGTTTAGTTTATTGTTTTTATTTTTATTATTTTGGATATGCGGCAATTTCCTTGGTTTTGGTGTGTTTGCTCCTTGTAGGTGCGATAATAATCTCCTCGATGCGCAGTTACAACAGAAGAATCTTCCACATCCTTCAATGCATGGCTTCAATCGCATGAATTCCAACGCATTGTCGCATGCGTAGTTCTACTTAAGGTTCTGTTCTTGTTATCTTTTATGCCTTATCCTTTTGAAATTCTCTGTCTGATTTCAATTCTTTGCGATGCATCTATAATGGTACAAATAATTCACCGCATCCTCTAACTATATCGCACGGGTCTCCATACTTTTAATAGCTTCTTCAAATTGTGAAAGTCTAAAGTTTTATTGTGTGCAAACCCTTGCTCAAGAATTTGTTATCACATTCTTGTTGAGTTTGTTTTTAGCTTGCAGTGAGAATGCTGCCACCCTCTAAGTTTGGGGGTGGCAGCGGTCTCGGAGAATTGCGTTCATCACATTGCGATCTTTCCTTCAAAAAAAAAATTTGAAAATAATAACTCCACTGCCAATGCAATAGGGAAACCCATGTTGACAAGAATTGAGTTATGAAAGGCACTTACCCGTAGTTGGATGTCCGCATGACACCCGTGGAGGCAAGACAAAACGAAGGTAAGTCGCCAGGATTAACGCATAAGCGTAACTCCTCTGTCGGGCGCAAGCCAAATTAAGCAAGACATGAGTTAAGTTGAATATGGAACGCAACCGAAGTTGGATGCCCGCATGACACACGTGGGGGTAAGCCAAAATGAAGAGCATAACCACGTTCAATGCCGCATTCGAATAAGTAACCGCATAATCTGGAATTGTTTTGAACGAACACATTCTCAAGAGTTGAACGCAAAGATGTGGTGAATGAATAAAAAGTTTTTGAGCAAAGGCTTAACGAATTTAACTTAGAAAATATTTCTTTGGAGAAGTAGCCGAAGTGGAGGAAAGCATTGCTTCCATAGTTAGAGGCACGAGTAAATTATATTACGAGAAGATGGTCATCGCAAAGAGACGCCATAGTTAGAGGCACGAGTTAAGAATTTCTTGAGTATAACGCATGCTTGAGGACAAGCATGATTCTAAGTTTGGGGGGGTGATAACTGGCAGAAATGCCAGTTATTATAAGCCTTTTATTTAAAATCATGAGAGCTAATAAGTAGAAAATACGGTGATAATACTTAGAATTTGCGAAAAATTATTTTACGTCGATTAGCACTTAAATCCTCACTGACTCCAATATTATGCGTTACTCCATAACAAAGTGTCTATTTTTGTAGCTATCGTAGGAATCAAATGCATGCATTTGAAGTAAGCAATCGCAGACAAACGCGTGCGCTGAAGCCAGACGATCGCAAAGACAAACACATGCACTGAAAATTGGATCGCATCCGTCCATCACATGGAAGTTGCGGTGATCGAATGGTTCCATTACATGAAAGTTGTAGTGATCAAGCGGATGCGGTGATCATTTGGGAATTGCGGCCACGGAGTGACAACCATAATAGAAGGACAATTGCAAGATGGGAAGGACACATTGATGCTTCAGCTGAATCAAGCTCGGATGCATACCTTGGGAGTATCAATGAGATAAGACGATGTGACATTGCCCATACCCCGACAAAAGCAGCAGTGAGCCATAATGCGATCATGATAGCTGTCGGCGTTTAAACTCCATAAATAGCCTTTTGGACCTTCATTTCAAGACATCCAAGGCAGAGGTTTGCGATCACAGATGAGAGCTTGAGCAAGATTTTCAGTGAGAATTCTTCACCTCCAGAAACCATACTGAGTGACGATCGGAGCTTTCGTCGGAGATAGAGCTCGAGAGAGACATCCCCACCATTCATCCATGGCACCACTGGAAGCCTTGACGCAGAGTCCTTCATTTCTCTTCTAACCCCTGTATTGTATTACATTTTAGCTTAAGATATTAAGACATTTTCTAATCAATGCATCTCTTGATTCCTTCAATGCCATCTTCTTCATCATCTTTATCTTTATCATCATTTACCTTCATCGTTTATTTATCAAAGGCGATCACATACTTAATTGTGTAGCCTAAAGATGGGATGCATGTAGCAATCCACCGAGAGTTGTGTGTTGTGCGAGTATAATGAGTTAATCCTCTTTGCTTGGTGAAAGGGTTATAGCAATGCTTGTCTATGGGTTGTTGCATTGCTTGTCTATAAGTTAAATAGCCGCGTCTAACTGCCTGAGAAGGTAAGACATGGGCATTGTTCCTAGAGATACACACAATCTTAAGCTCGACGCAACCATGCACTATAGAGATATAGTCATCGGCTGACCATCGAGAGGTGTGCGATACGTTAGTGTGACGAGCTAGGATTACTCAAGCGATTTAAGATAATAAACATTACTATGCGTTAATGGTTTTTTTGTATCTATCTATTCTCATCGCAAGTCTTCGATTGCTCAATCTCTTTAGATAGGAGTAGGAGTAGTGTGTAAATCCATTAAACTTGTTCTTTTTATTTTTCTTTTCATCGCCTCAAACACATTGCTTCACAAGCATTATTGAGTGACAAGTCTTTGTGTTCGACTTCAGATTACCCGAGAAACTTGCGTTTGCGTTATACATGGCGCGAGCGTAAGAAAACTTGTGATAGGAGCGCATGGTCATTGCACACTAGATTAACGCATTTTCACTCCGATGCATGACCTCTGATGCATTCGCGTAAACACATAGCTTAAGCCATGTCTAACGCATGATTGCGTGCACAACCCCATCCGCCCCTAATAAATTTTTCCCAAGTAATAATTTTTCCTACCCAACACACAGAAAGTCATTTTCCAATGCAAATGTGGTGCTCCTAAGTCTAGGACGCATGCGTTGAATGCAAAAGTGTCCATAAAGCTTATTCCTAAGTCTCTACTCTTATCCTATGCGATGATGCAAAATGCATAAAGGCAAGGTGACCGCATACAATTATATCCTATCTCTAGGATGCATACGATGCGTTATTAGCAAATATTGCTTATTCCTAAGCTTCTATCTCTTGATTATGCATTCTAATCTAACTTTCTCGAGCCTAGATTCTGACCTAACCTTTCCAAGCCTAGATTCTGTCCTTGGACTACCCTCTTAAGTATCTCTAATGGATGAATGAAACATACATAATACAAGATAATCGCATAGAATGAAGATTCCCAGTTGTGCTAGCTAAATGCTTCTCAACCTATTCAATAGATTTAGCTACTCATGCGTAAATAATAGAGAGTGAACAGATATGGAGAAGTAAATTCCATTTCAATAAATTAGTTTGAGTACAAAATAACAATGGAAGATGAAGGTATAGAGAGCCTGGTAGAAATTCCTTGTTGACCGAGGCTTTTACACTGTTAATCTCTATTCGGTTCCAAAGATATTCCTGCTTTTGCAGGCGTCGACCTTCTCTCTGTTCTTGAAGCTTCCGGTGCTCTCCCAAGCTTACCGGAATGATCTGTCGGCACAACCTCCTTCCCTCGTGTTCGCCATAAAATTAAAGAAAATCTAAGAACAAGGCCAAACTATGAACAAACTTGTGAACTCGTAAGATCGTGAATTGGTTAACCCCTTTTCTGAAGGATGCCGTTAGTATTTATAGAACTTCCAGGGTGAAAGGCGGCTTTTCTCTCATGATTGCACAGATGGGACGACTCTAATTCCCTGACTGATGCGCTGAATATTTGTCACCGAAAAGCTAAATGTACTTGGTCTCGTTAGTGGCTGTCAACTTAATTTGGATTTGATTGTCATCAGCTTTCTGTACCATTGTGATTAATTATGCCTTTCACCCAGATGCGCCCACCAAGTTGCACTGACCAGGTTGCAGCAATCCTTCTTGAGCAAATGTTGCAAGCACAATCACTGCAAAGCCTTGCAGTAATGCTGCGTTCGACCAATGATTTTCTATGATCGCAATTTCTACCTTGCGTCAACGCATTTTCTGCTTAAAAATACAAAAATCAACTATTCCTATGCAATGAATGCATGCGATCGCAATATTATGAATTTGATGCTTTTTGGACGCAATTTAACATGTTTTATCAACATAAGCCAACATTGTTTAAGAACTTAGCACTATGATAACATGTATTTTTACTCGTTGATAGCCCGTTATCACACGTTCCTTTCTTTCTCCCTCCAAAGTTTTTCCACTCCGCAATGTCACAGCTTGACATTGTACTTTATCTGATCCCCTCGGGTTGTGTGGGAGTTCTGTTGAACTCGGCAGGGCCCCTTGCGGTCTGCTCTTTAGCGCGCTCACAATCTAGCCCATCTGCAATTCTAGATTGCGGATGGACGTAGCCTAACTTTGAAGCACGGTTTCGTTTTTCTCTATATACTGCTTCAACAAGCTTTCTAAGGAGGAAGATTGCGGCAGTTGCGAGCTACTGGCTTGATTGCTTGTCTGACCGTTATTTCGTGGGAAGAATCCAGGTGGCCCTTCTTTCTGTGCCACAGATTGGAAATTCTGCTGTTGATTCTTCCATGCAAAATTGGGGTGGTTTCTCCACCCAGGGTTGTAGGTGTTAGAAAATGGATTATTTTTCACAAAGTAAATAGACTGTGGATTCTACGGGCATTCTTCCATTGCGTGTCCATCACCGCAAGTCGCACACCTTGCGATGTTTTGATTAATTGCGTTTACTTGCCCATTTTGTGTTGGGCTGCTGATTGCGATTCCCTGAATTAGGTTCATCATTGCGGTCATTTGATTCTGTAGCGAAGTTATAGCACCATTACTTTTGTTGTTATCCTTGATTCTCAGTCTCTGATCACTATCTCTCCAATCCTCGGGGTTTTTAGATATATGATCCAAGATGTTCTTAGCCTCATCATACGTTTTATCAAGAAGACCACTAGCGGCTGCCGCATTGGCAGCAGTCTGCAAAGTGGGATTTAAACCATGATAAAAGATTTTCATCTGAAGGCATTCTGGCAATCCGTTGTGTGGACAGTCCCGGACCAATCTCTTAAACTTTGATTTTCGATTTTGTGAAGTGGAAATGTGGATGATATGCGTTGATGAAATTGCATTGTGCACTCAAGTTTCCTCAGTAGAATCCAAGTGTAAATTCCACTGAGTTTCTTGGTAAGTCCAGGGTCGAACACAAGGACTTGTGAAAACAAGTTGCATTTGTAATTTTTATGAAAACTTTTCGATGGCCAAATAAATAAATTGTTGGTTTGTTGTTGATGCGTTAATGAGAAAATAAACAAACGTGGCGGATTTGAGAAAAGTCAGTTGTGTGATAGATGCCTTGAGTATGCGATGAATGGGTTGAGAAAATAAACAAATAGTGCTTATTCCTAAGCTCCTATCTCTTGTTTATGCGTTCTAATTTGACTCTTCCGAGCCTAGATTCTAACCTGCAAGCCTAGATCCTGTCCTTAGAATACCCTCCCGAGTATTTCTAATGGACGAATGAAGCATACATAATACAAGATAATCGCATAAAATGATGATTCCCTAGTTGTGCTAGCTAAATGTTTCTCAACCCATTCAACTAATTTAGCTACTCATGCGTAAATAATAGAGAGTGAACAGATATAGAGAAATAGATTCCATTTCGATAAATGCGTGGAGTACAAAATAACAATGGAAGTTAAAGGTAGAGAGCCTGGTAGCAATTCCTTGCTGACCTAGGCTTTTACACTGTAATCTCTATTCGATTCTAAAGATATTCCTGCTTCCGCAGGCATCGACCCTATCTCTGTCCTTGAAGCTTTCGACGCTCTCCCAAGCTTATCGGAACAATCATCGACACAACCTCCTCTCTCGCGTCCACCTTATAACGAAGGAAAACTATGAACAAAGATGTGCAAACTGAAGTATGAAATCTCTAACTGTTGAACCCCTTTTTCCAAAGGATGCCTCTAGGATTTATAGAACTTCCAAGGTAAACGGCGTCTCATGATTGTACAGATGGGACGGCTTTAATTCATGACTGATGCGTCGAATATTTGTCACCGAAAAGCTGAATGTATTTGTGATCGTTATCGGTTGTCAACTTAATTCGGATTCGACTGTCATCAACTTTCTGTCGCATCGCGATTAATTAGCCTTTCACCCAGATGCGCCCACCATGTTGTGCTGTCCAAGTTGTAGCAATCCTTCTCGGGCGAAAGTTTGCAAACACAATCATCGCAAAGCCTTGCGGTGAAGTTGCGCTCGACCAATGATTTCCTATGATCGCAATTCTTGCATTGGATCAACGCATATTCTGCATAAAAACACTAAAATCAACTGTTACTATGCGATGAATGCATGTGATCGCAATATTATGAAATTGATGCTTGATGGATGCAATTTAACATGTTCTATCAACACAATCCAATATTGTTTAAGAACTTAGCACTATGATAACGTGCATTTCTGCACGCTATCACACCCCCAAATTTAAACAATGCTTGTCCTCAAGCGTAAGCTAAAGATTCCTTTAGCAAGTCAACCACAATGTTCTTTTCCTAGATTTCTCAAGGATACTTCGTTCAAGCCTCCTCTCAAAATATTTCTAAGACCTAGGGAACGCAAGCTTAACCTTAAAAACGACTTTACTAACTTCCAAAATATCGCATGATTTATTTCAAAAAGAAAAATTTCAACTGGGGTGTCAAATGATTTTAACCTTGCATATTTCTTGACATTATTATATTTTTTTCCTCTGACCTTACGCTGATCTGAGTGCCTTGTCTTTGTTTTGGCTTGCCCCCACGGGTGTCATGTGAACATCAAACTACGAGCAATGCACTCTTTCTCAGACTAAACTCATACCTACTTGATAGTGGAGTTGCGGTCATTTATTTATGCGTTGATCCTGGTGACTTACTTTCATTTTGGCTTGCCCCCACGTGTGTCATGCGGACATCCAACTATGGGTAAGTGCTTTTCACAACTTAACTCTTATCAACATGGGTTTCCCATTGCGTTGACAGTGATGTTGTTATACTCAATTTTTTTTTCAAAATAGCAAGGTCGAAAATAAATATCTCACCCCCAAATTTAAAATGCGGCAATGTCCTCATTGCCAAATGATTGAAATGAGTCATGCGATGTTCTTAGAAAGCTTTGTAAAGAGAGTTTGAAAGAAAGCTAGCAAACCCCTAACTTCTAGAAATATTTCATGAAGTGACTCTCTTAAAGTTAAGTCGACTTGAGTATATATGAAAAAATAGAAGCATATTTTTCATCATTGAAATCATACTTGGTAAAGAGACAGCATGCGGTGATTCACTAAATTTATCTATGTCATATGATTGTGGTAATCAAAGATGATGCAGTGATAAAAATTTTAAAGACTAACATGCGATGCGATAGCGCAGAATTTGAAATAAAGAATAAGGAAGAATACACCCATAAATTTGCGCTGTCGCCCGCATTGTGTATTAACGCATCCTTCTATGTAACATCTCCACAAACTTGTTCCTTAATCGTTGTAAACAAACAAAGAGAGGGTCAAATGATTTTAAACAAAACAACAATTTTTTTTTTTTTAGAATAAGTACAGTGTAGATAGATAGTCAGTAAAACAAAGTAGTTGCGATAATAGATAATAAGAAGTAAGATAAAAGTTCATGAAGTATTTGATGCGAGAAAAAGATATTTAAAAGGATTGCGTCCCTGATGAGGTTGAATCATATAATACTCAGGGACCACTTATTCCAGGCTGATTTGTTCACGTCCATGGTGGCTTTTCTCTCTTTTCTTTGTCCTTTGGGATCTTTACTACCTTAATCTGGAGTTTTTCCCCATGAATCATTACAATTTCGCCCTTGTGCACATCAATTTGAGCATGTCCGGTTGAAAGAAATGGTCATTCCAATATGATGAGCGCATCTTCGTCCGCTTTATAATCCAAAATGAGGAAGTCTACCGACAGGATGAATTTATCAATTGAAATTGCGGCAGTTTTCAACTCTTCTTCAAGGTGTATTCGGGATCTATTAGCGAGCAGGAGAGTTTTTGTGGGCGTAAGTGTGTCGGCATTCAATTGTTTGAAGATTGATAGCGGCATTATGTTTATACTTACCCTAAGATCTCATAGTGCTTGGCCACTGTAGGTCCCTCTGATAGAGCATGGTATCGTAAAGATTCTTGGGTCGCCCATTTAGGTGGGATCATAGCATTTTGCACTGCAGCCACTATTGCGATCTTTCCTTCCTCATTTTGTTCCTCTTTCAATCTTTGCGGAGTTGTTGGTGGTTGAACTTCTTCTGTTTCAACATCTAGAGGCTTAAGGATGGATGCAACTTCAGGGTCTATTTTCTCGGGCTTCTCCAAACTATAGGTCAACGGGTCTTCAGTAGTCACCGCATTCAAATTGGTCGCAGTGGGCTTCTCCCCTACTTCTGTAGTCATGTTGTCGCTTAGCAAGGAGACTTCTAAGCATTGTTCCTTTTTGTTACCCCCAGCATTGCGAGAGAGCTCAGTTGAGCTCGGTAACGCTCCTTGCGGTCTATTTTTCAGCTCGCCTGTAATTTGTCCCATTTGAATTTCTTGATTTCTAATGAATGTAGCTTGATTCTGAAGCACCGATTCGTTTTTCTCAATGTATTGCTTCAACAAGCCCTCTAAGGACGAAGATTGCGGTGTTTGTGAGCTACTAACTTGGCTATGCGCTAGACCGTTGTTTTGCAGGAAAAATCCAGGTGGCCCTCCTTTTTGTGCCACAGGTTAAAAGCTTTGTTGTTGATTTTTCAATGCAAAATTTGGGTGGTTTCACCACCCGGAGTTATATGTATTGGAATAGGGATTATCTCTCATGAAGCATACCGACTGCGAGTTTGTTAGGCATTCCTCCATCGGGTGATCATGTCCGCAAATGACACAACTTGCGGTCGTTTGAGTAATTGCACTGACCTGCCCTTTCTTTGCTCCCATATTATTAATTGAGATTCCTTGTATTAAATTCATCATCGCAGTCATTTGATTTTGTAGGGATGTGATTGCCCCATTGTTTGCGTCATTTTCTTTTATTCTTAATCTCTAATCTCTTTCCCGCCAATCCTCGTCATTTTTGGAAATGCGATCAAGTATACTCTTTGCCTTCTCATATGTTTTGTCGAGCAGACCACTAGTAGCTGCCGCATTGGCAGCAGTTTGTGAAAAGGGATTCAATCCTTGGTAGAAAATCTCCATTTGCAGGCAGTCTGGTAAGCCATTGTGTGGATAGTCTCTTACCAGCCGCTTGAACCTCGCCTAGGAATCGCTGAGCGTTTCGTCATCTTCTTGCTCAAAATTTGTTATTAATTTCCGTCTCCTAGCATTCTCAGTTGGTGGAAAGTATTTCTTCATAAACTTTTCCACCACCTATTCCCACGAAGTTATCTCTCCCGGTTCGAGAGAATATGCCTATTTCCTCGTCTGATCACACAAAAAAAATGGAAACAGAGTTAGTCGAACTTCCTCGGTAGAGATATTTGGGAACACAAAAGTGTTGTAGATCTCTATGAAGCTCCGGAGGTGGGCGTTCGGGTTTTCACCATGCCTTCCTTCAAACTACCCAGCAGCCTGGATCATCTGCAACATTACCGGCTTCATTTCAAACCTCGATCCATCTAACGCCGACCTCATGATTCCTGGAGAGAAATCATAGAGGTTAGGTGATGCATAGTCTCAGATGGGTCTATTGCGATCATTCGCCAGAAGGATGGGGTTGGCCATTATGTTATTCGAATTAGCGGCCCTTACTTTTAGTTGCTCCGCCATTCGTCTGAATATCCTCTCAATCTCCAGGTCGTAATTCACCAAAGATCGAGAGTCTGCAAAAAAAAAAAAAAAAAAATTACTGTTAGCACATTATTTTTCCGAAGTCCCTGACAACGGCGCCAAAAACTTGATGCTCGATTTTATGAAGTGGAAATGTAGATGATATGCGTTGATGAAATTGTGTTGTGCACTCAAGTTTCCTCAGCGTAAATATCACTGAGTTTCCTGGTAAGTCTAGGGTCAAACACAGGGACTTGTAAACACAGGTTGCTTTGGTAATTTTTATGAAAACTTTGCAGTGGCCAAATAAATAAATTGTTGGTTTGTTATTGATTGCATTAATGAGAAAATAAACAAATGTGGTGGATTTGAGAAAAGTCAATTGTGTGATAGATGTGCTAAGTATGAGATGAACGGGTTGAGAAGATCTTTAGCTAGCATTACTTTGGAATGCATTAGACTATGCGATCATGCTACCATCATGCACAGCAAGTCATTTTCCAATGCAAATGCGATGCTCCTAAGTCTAGGACGCATGTGTTGAATAGAAAAGTTTCCATAGAGCTTATCCCTAAGTCTCTACTCTTGTCCTATGCAATGATGCAAAATGCATAAAAGCAAGGTGACCGCATACAATCATATCCTATCTCTAGGATGCATGCGATGCGTTGATAACAAATAGTGTTTATTCCTAAGCTCCTATCTCTTGTTTATGTGTTTTAATCTGACTCTCCCGAGCCTAGATTCTAACTTGACCTTCCCAAGTATAAATCCTGTCCTTAGACTACCCTCCCGAGTATCTCTAATGGACGAATGAAGCATAATCAAGATAATCGCATAGAACGAAGATTCCCTAGTTGTGCTAGCTAAATGCTTCTCAACCCATTCAACTAATTTAGTTACTCATGTGTAAATAACAGAGAGTGAACAGTTATAGAGAAATAGATTCCATTTCGATAAAGTCATGGAGTACAAAATAACAATGGAAGTTAAAAGTAGAGAGCCTGGTAGTAATTCCTTACCGACCGAGGCTTTTACACTGTAATCTCTATTCTATTCTAAAGATGTTCTCGCTTCCGCAGACGTTGGGCCCTTCTCTATCTTTAAAGCTTCTGGCGCTCTCCCAAGCTTACCGAAATGATCTATCGACACCACCTCCTCGCTCGCGTCTGCCATAAAACGAAAGAAAACTATGAACAAAGACGTGCGAATTGAAGTATGAAATCTCTAACTGCTGAACCCCTTTTTCGAAGGATGCCTCTAGGATTTATAGAACATCCAAGGTGAACGGCGGCTTCCCTCTCATGATTGTACAGATGGGACGACTTTAATTCCTGACTGATGCGCCGAATATTTGTCACCAAATAGTTGAATCTACTTTTGATCGTTATCGGCTGTCAACTTAATTTGGATTCCACTGTCATCAGCTTTTTATCCCATCGTGAGCCTTTCACCCAGATGTGCTCACCATGTTGCACTTACCAAGTTGCGGCAATCCTTCTCGAGCGAATGTTTGCAAACACAATTATCGCAAAGCCTTGCGGTGAAGTTGCGCTCAACCAATGATTTCCTATGATCGCAATTCTTGCACTGCGTCAACGCATACTCTGCATAAAAACATTAAAATCATTTGTTCCTATGCGATGAACGCATGCGATCGCAATATTATGAAATTGATGCTTGATGGATGCAATTTAACATGTTTTATCAACGCAATCCAACATTGTTTAAGAACTTAGCACTATGATGATGTGCATTTCAACCCGTAATCAAACTTCGCCAAGGCATCATTGAGCGATTCGTCCATGTCTTGTTCAAAATTGGTTATGAGTTTCATTCGTCTAGCATTCTCAGTAAGTGGAAAATATTTCTTCATGAACTTCTCTACGACTTGTTCACATGAAGTGATCTCTCCCAGCTCGAGGGAATGCACCCATTTCCTTGCCTAATCACATAGAGAAAATGGAAACAAAGTTAGTCTAACTTCTTCAGCAGAGATGTTCGGGAATACAAAAGTATTGCAGATTTCTATAAAGCTACGACGGTGTACGTGCAGGTCCTCGCCACGCTGTTCTCTGAATTGTCCTGCAGTCTGGATCATCTGCAGCATCACCGATTTCATTTCGAATATGCTTCCGTTGAGGGCAGGCCTCATGATTCCTTGAGAGAAATCATAGAGGTTTGGCGATGCATAATCCCTAATGGGCCTATTACGATCATTAGCCAGAAGGATTGGATTCGGTATGACGTTGTTTTTGTTTGGTGCTCCGTTTCCAGGCTGCTCCGCCGTATCTTCTTTATCTGACTGTTGTGGTTGGCGGCTCTTTCTTAGTCTCCTTCTGAACGTCCTCTCAATCTCCAGGTTGTAATTCGCAAGAGATTGAAAGTCTGCACAGAAATCAGAAAAATTACCTTTAGCACACTGTTTTGCCTAAGTTCCCGACAACGGCGCCAAAAACTTGATGCGTTATTTTATGAGGTGAAATTATGGATGAAATGCGACAATGAAAATAAGTTGAGCACTCAAGTTTTCTCAGTGGAATCCAAGTGTAAACCTCACTCAGGGACTTGGGAAAATAGGTTGCGGTGGTAATTTTTAGGAAAACTTTGCGGTAACCGATATCTCAAATAGTTATTGGTTTTGTTTGTTGTTGTAATGAAATAAATAAATGTGGCGGATTTGAGAAAAGTTTGATTGTGTGATAGATGCACTGAGTATGCGGATGAACGGGTTGAGAAGGTCTTTAGCTAGCATTACTTGGGAATGCATCAGAATATGCGATAATGCTACACCCATGCACAGCAAGTCATTTTCTAATGCAAATGCGGTGCTCCTAAGTCTAGGACGCATGTGTTGAATGCAAAAGTGTCCATAGAGCTTATTCCTAAGTCTCTACTCTTTTCCTATGCGATGATGCAAGATGCACAAAGGCAAAGTGACCGCACACAATCATATCCTATCTCTAGGATGCATGCGATGCGTCAATAGCAAACAGTGATTATTCCTAAGCTCTTATCTCTTGATTATGCATTCTAATCTGACTCTCCCGAGCCTAGATTCTAACCTGACTTTTCCAAGCCTAGATCCTGTCCTTAGACTACCCTTCCGAGTATCTCTAATGGACGAATGAAGCATACATAATACAAGATAATCGCATAGAATGAATATCCTCAGTTAAGCTAGCTAGGTGCTTCTCAACCCATTCTACAGATTTAGCTACTCATGCGTAAATAAAATAGAGTGAATAGATATAGAGAAGTAAATTCCATTTTAAAAAATGATTTTTAATACAAAATAACAATGGAAGATAAAGGTATAGAGCTTGGTAGCACTCCCTTACTAACCGAGGCTTTTACACTGGCAATCTCTATTCGGTTCAAAATATATTCTTGCTTCTGCAAGAGATAGCCCTCTCTCTGCTCTTGAAGCTTCCAGCACTTACCCGAGCTCACTGGAATGATCTATCGGCACAACCTCCTCTCAGTTACGCCTTAAAATAAAAGAAAATCTTAAAACAAGGCTAAACTATCTAAGGAAAAATTCTCCAACTCTTCGAACTCGTGAACTTGTTGAACAGGTGAACAGGTGAACCCTCTTTTCTGAAGGATGCTTTTGGTATTTATAGAGCTTCTGGGGTGAAAGGTGGTTTCTCTCTTATGATTGCACAGATGGGATGGCTTTAATTCTCTGACTGATGCACCAAATACTTTTCACCGAAAAGCTGAGTGTACTTATTAACATTAGCGACTTGTCAACTTAATTCGGATTCGACCGTCATCACCTTTCTGTCCCGTCATGATTAATTATGCCTTTTACCCAGATGCGCCCACCAAGTTGCGTCAGCTCTATGCAACAATCCTTCTTGAGCAAATGTTTGCGAACACAAATCACTGCAAAGCCTTTTTTTGCCCCGTTGATTTCTTCTGATCGCATTTTTTGCCCCGCGTCAACGCATATTCTGCATAAAAACACAAAAGTTAATTGTTTCTATGCGATAAACGCATGCGACCGCAATGTTATAAACTTAATGCTTTTTGGACGCAATCTAACATATTTTATCAATGCAAACCTTCATTTTTAATAACTTAGTACTGTAATAACATGCATTTCTTCCCGTTATTAGACACCCTCACTCCTCATGTCTAACATGAAAGAATTAGGATCACTTCGTTTGTAGAACTTTACAAATTCTTGTAACAACTACAGAGCAGGCCGTATCCAATAGTGTTACCAGAATAAGGTACCCATCCTTATCCATGTACTATAGATCATTTTGACTATTTACTCGAACCTGATCCACCTTTATGTCTTCACATAAAGTTCAAGTACTTATCCAATAGTCAAGGGACTTTTAGGTTTATTGGATTTCTATTCAAGTAATAGATTTATTCAATAACACCTTTATTGAATTTTCAGAATAAGTTCTATTGTTTACATACCACGAGTTTTAGGACATAAAACCCAACAGTATACATCTGGGTGCTACTTGGGTGTATAGCATAGGCTAACTCATGAGCCTCTTCTAACACGACATTGTTCAACAGCTCATCGTTAAGAACACATAATCTATCATCTTTCATTAAACCTCCATCTGGTCTCAGAATAAAATTTGATCTCTGTTGTTGTTTAACTTTTTCAATCAACTTACTAAGATATCATCTGTCATTTGAGTCCTTATGACACAATCTACTAGAACAACCTTCCCCTTAGCTTATTTGAATTCATGTAATAACCTTCCCCTTAAAGAATTCAACATGTCTCTAGAACAACTGGACTTCCTGCTCAAAGCATGCGCTACCATATTATCTTTCCTGCTCAAAGCATGAGCTACCATATTATCTTTACCTGGATGGTAATCAATGGTATAATTATAATCTTTTATCCACTTCATTGATCGTCTCTATCTGATATTCAACTCCTTCTGATCAAATGTATATTTCAAACTCTTATGATCTACAAAGATATGGCACTTCTCACCATACAAGTAATGCCTCCATATCCTTAATGCTAATACAACAGCTGCTAGTTCCAGATCATAAGTAGGGTAATTACCTTAATGCTTCTTTAGCTGTTTAGAAGCATATGCTATAACTTTACCATCTTGCATCAACATACATCCCAATCCCTGTCTAGATACGTCGTAGTAAATCTCAAACTCTTTTCCTGGCACTAGAAGAGTTAAGATTGGCACAGTCACCAATCTTTACTTCAAATCTTGAAAACTTCACTCACAGTCATAAATCCATCAAATTTAGCATCCTTTCTGGTCAAATTGGTCAATGGAAAGGCTATTTTCGAGAAACCTTCCACAAACCTCCTGCAATAACTTGCAAGACCAAGGAAACTACGTACCTTTGTGATTGAGGTAGGTCATTCCCACCTGACTACAACCTCAATCTTTTGTGGATCAACACTGACTCCTACTACAGACACCGGTGTCCTAGAAATACCACATGGTCTAACGAGAATCCATACTAAACTTAACATATAATTATTTCTCACGTAATGTTTGCAATACTATTTTCAAATGCTTTACATTTTTTTCTTTGTTATTTAAATATACTAGGATATCCCTACGAGGTGATCCATACTTCCACTCACGCTCTCGAGACCTGACTAGACATGGTATGAAAACAATCATAAACTGATCCAAGTATGGATGAAATATCCTGTTCATCAAATCCATAAACAATGTTGAAGCATTAGTAAACCTAATGGCATAACCATAGACTCATAGTAACCATATCTGGTTTGAAACACTGTCTTAGGGGTACCTGACTTCCTAACCTTCAACTAGTAATCTGATCTTAGATCAATCTTTGAAAATACTGATGCTCCCTTCAGCTGATCAAACAAGTCATCAAGGCGAGGTAAGGGATACTTATTTCATATAGTTACCTTGTTCAATTATCTGTAATCAATACATAATCTTAGTGTGTCATCCTTCTTCAACAAAAATAAAATTGGTGTTCCTCAAGGTGACAAGTTAGGCCTGATATAGCCCTTATATACTGATTCCTGCAATTGAGCTTTCAATTCCTTCAGTTGAACTGTAGCCATCCTGTACGGTGCCTGTGAGATAGGTGTCATTCCTAGTATCAAATCTATGGTAAACTCCACCTCTCTATCAGGTGATAACCCTGATAGCTCTTCAAGGAATACATCAAGGAACTGTTGCACCACAGGAACATCTTCTGGTCTCATCTTCTTTGGTGAAGAAACTGTTTCATGGACTAAGTATATTGTACAACCTTTACTCAGCAGCTTCCTACCCTTAACTGTTGAAATCAGACAAGTAGGGAACATTTTCTTTTCCCCTACAAACACTACCTTCGCCTGATCTAGTAATTTGAATATTACTTCTTTCTTACGACAATCCACAAATGCATGATGATTAAACAAGAATTCCATCCCCATAATAACATCAAACTTCAACAGTTCTAGAGGAATTAAATCAATCTCCATGTTCTTTCCTTCTATGTGAATTACACAGTTTCTATAATAATTATTAACTACCAGCACATTGTTGGAATATTCAAGAACACATGCACAGTGGAAGCAAGGATCGATAACGTTCTAATTACATAAAAACAAGAATAAGCACGCATAAGGGTTATAAATTACAACCTTTATAGAATCCATCACAATCTTCCTTTCCTGAGCTCGACTGATACCACCAATGGCAAATCCTCACTATTTTCCAGTTGAAGAACACGGTGGTGGGACCACTTTGTTATTGAAGACAAAGGAAATTCACTTTAATAAAAGGAGAGTAAAGAGATTTTGGTGGAAGAATTTAGGTCAATGGTCAAAAAAGCATTAGATTTTACAATATTCAGAAACCAAATTATTTATAGAAAAAATACATGCAAAATCCTATCTTGCTTGTCTTCCATCTCAAACTCCACTAACATGTAAACTTTAGGTGTCAAGCTTGGGAAGTGCCACTTCAAAGTCTACTTAGTTAGTGGGAAAATCCAACTATTTTTTTAATTAAAAAAAATGAAATACAATTTTTCAAATTTAGAAATTATTTAATTAAAATAATTTCAATTAAATAAAAAAACAAATTTAATATCATATATTAAATTGTCTTTGTCACCTAACTTTGATTAATCACATTAATCAATTTTTAAAAACACTTTCATACAATTTTTAAAAACACTTTCATGCTAAAAATAATTAATTATTCAATTGAAAATATATCTCATATAAAATATAATTTTTCCTAAAACCCGAATTTGAAAATTTCAAATTCCTACTTCACCTAGTTCTTCAATTTTGTCTGTATTGAGCTAGCAAGGGGACATGATGAAACTACAGCTCATGAGCTCTAACGATCTGATACTAATCGGTCAAAAACTTTAACCTAGTTAATCAATATTTGTTAACTAACAAGACTGTCCACTATAGCCTATAGTTGCACTCCCCTTACTGTAGATATATTATGTGTCCATTTGATATAACCATCATCAATAAGTGGGTCCTTCACAAGTTGTTCGTAACTTCAATTAGGTCAAATACTGAAATACCGCTAAGTTACATCTTTTCTCCTTAAGTACCATTGTTCCTCTAATGAACAATTGATTTAGGATCATAATCACTAAATCCATTCCATCTCAAACCAACGAGAGGATGTGGCCCTTTGTTCAAGACTCGGGATCAACCCTTAAGGAAATAACCTTTCTACTATCCCCAAAATGGGTAGGAGTGAATTCCATCTTGAAAATTCTATGTCCCAACCATCTACTCGGTCTTATCCCTGAAATGGGAGGCATATTAAGCAGTGATGTTGAGGTTACCCTCACCTTTCTAGATCAAGGGACAATTGTAAATAAACAAAGAGTTCATGGACAGCTCAAGATTTAGATTAAGGTATCTAGGTCATCAAGAAGTCAAATTAATCAGCGTTAACTCTAAACGGTGTTAATACGTAACAGTGATTCTTTCGTGGTCTGTCTTACACAATCTCATCGTGTAGAACACCCCCGCTCACATGTCTCTACATGAACGAACTAATCACATCATTTATGACACTTTACAACATTTGTAACAATCATAAAGCGGGTCGTATTCAATAGTAGCTCCAGAAATAGATACCTAACCTAATCCAAGTACTATAGACGATTTAGGCTATTTTACTCAAACTTGATTTAGTTTGTCTCCATATAAAGTCCAAGTATTCAAGATAATAGCCTGGATTTAGAGTTAATAAACAATTAACAACATTTGTCAGAATAAACTTCATATATGTTTACTGTTTACAAACTACGAGTTCTAGGACATACAACCCAACACACATAACCTACAAGGGTAGAAATAACTAACTTCATAGATATAGTTTTTAGAACCCTATCAATATTCAATGCAAACATGCTAGAAGTAAAGGAATAAGTCGCTTCTGGATCAAATAAAACATGTGGAGGTCTATCATGAATAATGATTGTACCATTAACGACATCTGATGCATCCTCAGTCTCTTGCTAGGTCATGGCATAAACCTTGCCCTACTGACGTGCTCATCCCATTGCACCCTTCTTTTTGGCACCACTAGTGCCTTCTTTTCCCGTTATGCCTACCTTAGGCTGCATCACTATATGAGATGCTGCTTTCTACTCAGTTTGTGCCTCTAAAATCAACTGGGGGCATTCCCTCATGTAATGCCCAGGTTGTTCGCACTGATAGCAAACATTCTATCCCTCATAACAATGGCCTGTATGAAATTTACCACATCTAAGACACTGAGGCTTTTTACCTGTACTAGCCACTGATTCCTCAAAACGTCCTGATCTAGATCCCCCCATCTATCTGACTAGATCTATGTCTGCCTTTCCTCTGCCGACTGCCAACTGTACTACCGTAAGAGGTCGCTGGCCCACTAAAACGAGGCCAAAAATCTCTCTTGTCATACTCTCCTGGCGTAAATTTCCCCTTCTCCCCTCTAGAGACGTTGTTGCCCTACCTGTCCTCCATCAAACTCTCGTCCACTCGCATAGCTATCTCAACTAATTGAAGAAAATGAATCCAGTTAGCTGTAGTAGTAACAGAAGTCCGTATGGCCCTCCTAAAAAAACTCTCAAAAGATCTACATCTGTTCTTCTCTTCAGTTATGATAGTACAAGCATACCTGGATAACTCAGTATAATTTTGCTCATACTCAGCAACCGTCATAATACCTTGAACGAGCTTCAGGAACTCGTTCATTTTTGCCTCACAGTATAAAACTGGATAATATTTATCTTTAAAAATTCGTTTAAACTTATCCCATGACATCTCTTCCAATCTGTTTCTTCGAGAGTCCATTACTCTCCACCATTGCTCTACTCGATTCTGTAGCAAAAATACTACCAACTTTACCTTGTGGTCCTCCAGGTATCCAGCTGCCTGGAAACATTTCTCTAACTGAATTAACCACAACTCAACATTTACAGGTCTAGTACTGCCATCGAAAGCAGTGGAACTCAGTGCCTTCATTCTCTCAATATCACACTTTTTTCAGGATCCACCTGTACAGATCCTACCCTAGCTGCCACTCTCTTAGTAATTCTATCAAAGACTGTATCCTCTATCTGAGGATCAGCTCTGACCTGAGGGGTACTAGACTCTCCCCTGATGTAGCTTCTTACACTATCGGTTCTCTGACTAACTCGGGATCCCTTTGAGCTCTAGGATCTCTGGTAGGGTGATGATCCCTTTTAGCCATCTGCCAAGTCAGTCCGTCACATATATATTATTAGGCTCATAACATTATTCATGTTTCTAATCTAATGCATGGCTCTATTCCCAAAACCGTATGCTCTGATACCAAATTATCACACCCCTCCCCATATTACCTTCTTAATCCAAAGAGAGATGTGAAGACAGCAATTGTCAACCCTCTTATGACAGTTACTGTCAATTTACTCATGAAAACCTATATCCTTAGCACCTGTTAAACCTGATTAGTCATTTATAATTCTCTAGAACTCCGCACATAATTCCAGCAACCAATTTAAACATATAGTTTACTGCTAATAAAAAATATCAACATATACATACATAACAGATTTAGAAACCAAACTTTATATAATAGAAACTCCACTTTATTCTCCCTATAACATCGATATAAAACTTAAACATAATGTTATAAGCCACCTAAACTGCAATCTTCCTGTGGGTCTGAGGAATGACTGACTGGAAAAACTGCTAGGCCTTCAGACATCAATCACTACCCGGGAAGGAAAACATTTTTAAGGAGTGAGCTCGAAAGCCTAGTAAGTGACTATCTGATAACGG
The DNA here is from genome assembly GCF_027475165.1 of Benincasa hispida. Lineage (NCBI taxonomy): Eukaryota > Viridiplantae > Streptophyta > Magnoliopsida > Cucurbitales > Cucurbitaceae > Benincasa > Benincasa hispida. The sequence continues at coordinate 50,501,958 of NC_143482.1, forward strand.
GTAGAAATCCACGTTATTTCAGTGCTAAGTTCTTAAACAATGCTGACTTGCGTTGATAAAATATGATATATTGCATCTAAAAAACATTATGTTCACAATATTGCAGTTGCATGCATTCATCGCTTTACAATAGTTAACTTTGGTATTTTTTGGTAGAATATGCGTTAACGCAGGGCGAAAAGCGCGATCTCAAGAATTCAACGGTCGAGCGCAGCATTACCGCAAGGCTTTGCGGTGATTTGTGTTCGCAAACATCTGCTTAAGAAGGATTTCCGCACAGAAAGCTAATGACGGTCGAATCCGAATTAAGTTGACAGCCGCTAACGATAACAAGTACACTCAGCTTTTCGATGACAAATATTTGGTACATCAGTCAGAGAATTAAAGCCATCCCATCTGTGCAATCATAAGAGAGAAATCGTCGTTCACCCCGAAGCTCTATAAATACCAAAGGCATCCTTCAGAAAAGGGGTTCACAAGTTCACCTGTTCACCGATTTAAGAGCTTTAGCCGTGTTCATAGATTCATTTTTATTTTAAGGCAGAACAAGGGAAGAGTAGAGACACCGGAAGATCACTCAGGGCAACTTGAGAGAGAACCCAGAGGCATAGAAAACAGAGAGCAGGCCGATCCTCGCGAGAGCGAGATTATCTTTTGAACAGAGTAGAAAAGACAGTATAAAAGCCTGGAAAGCAAAAGATTGCTACCAGGCTCTTTATTCTCTTCTTGCATTGTTATTTTATACTTCATCTTTATATTTATACAATGGAAGTCCTTATTCAACATCTGTTCATTCTCTTAGCATGCATGAGTAGCTAAACTTGTCGAATGGGTTGAGAAGAACTAAGCTAACATGACCTAGGATCTTTATTGAATGCTATTATCTTGTTTTATGCTGTGCCAAACATCCCTTTAGAGCTACTAGAGAGAGAGTCTAAAGAAAGAACCTAATATTTTAGAGAGCTAGGTTAGAATCTAGACTCGAGAAAGCAAGTTTAGAACTGCATAAACAAGAAATAGGGACTTAGAGATATGCTCTATTTGCCAACTTGCATCGCTGCACCTTAGAGATAGGTATGATAGTATGTGGTCGACTTATTTGTGTGTGTGTCATGTTGTCATCGCATAAATAAGAATAGAGGCTTATGTGTAGGTCCTATAGACTTATCGCATATATCGCATGCGTTTTAACATTAGAAGCCATAGCATTCGCATTGAGAGATGGTTTACTATTGTATGTGTGTTGCATGATCGTATAGCATGAACGTATCCTAGGAAGTGTTGGCCGAAACTCTTCTCAACCCGTTCACCGCATACTCGTCCCATCTTCTGTTTTATCAACTCTTTTCGAACTCCACCACATTTGTTTATTTTTATTGCCGCAACAAGATTCCCAACAACTACTTGATTTATTTGGTTACCGCAAAATTTGTTGAAAATTACCACCGTAACTGTTTTCCCAAGTCCCCGAGTTCGACCCTGGACTTACCAGGAAACTCAGTGAGGTTTACACTTGGATTCCACTGAGAAAACTTGAGTGCTCAATGCATTTTCATTTTCAAAATTCATCCAAAATTCCACCTTATAAAATAACGCATCAAGTTTTTGGCGTCGTTGTCGGGGACTTCGGCAAAACAGTGTACTAACGGTAATCTTTCTGATTTCCTTACAGACTCTCAATCTCTGGCAAATTACGACCCAGAGATTGAGAGGACGTTCAGATGACGATTAAGACACAACCGCCAACAACAAGACAGAACCCCAAGAATGGCAGAACAACCGGAAGCAAGGGCCGCAAACGTGAACAATATAATATCCAACCCCATCCTTCTGGCGAATGACCGCAATAGACCCATTCGGGACTATGCGTCGCCCAACCTCTACGATTTCTTTCCAGGAATCATGAGGCTAGCATTAGATGGATCGAGGTTTGAAATGAAACTGGTAATGTTGCAAATGATCCAAGCTGCTGGGCAGTTTAACGGAAGGCATGGTGAAGACCCGCACGCTCACCTCCGGAGCTTCATAGAAATCAGCAACACTTTTGTGTTCCCGAACTACTCTACCGAAGAAGTTCGACTACTATGTTTCCATTTTCTCTGTGTGATCAGGCAAGAAAATGGGTGTATTCCCTCGAGTCGGGAGAGATCACTTCGTGGGAATAGGTAGTGGAAAAGTTTATGAAGAAGTATTTTCCACCAACTGAGAATGCTAGGAGAAGGAAATTAATTACAAATTTTGAACAAGAAGATGACGAATCGCTCAGTGATGCTTTGGCGAGGTTTAAGTGGCTGGTAAAAGACTATCCACATAATGGCTTACCAGACTGTCTGTAGATGGAGATCTTTTTTCAAGGATTGAATCCTTCTTCGCAGACTGCTGCCAATGCGGCAGCCGCTAGCGGTCTGCTAGACAAAACATATAAGGAGGCAAAGAGTATACTTGATCGCATTTCCAAAATTCATGAGGATTGGCGGGAAAGCGATCAAAGATTACGGATTAAAGATAATGATGCAAACAATAGGGCCATCGCATCCCTGCAAAACCAGATGACTGCGATGATGAGTTTGATTTAAGGCATCGCAATTAATAACATGGGAGCTAAGAAAGGGCAGGTCAACGCAATTGCTCAAATGACCGCAAGTTGTGTCATTTGCGGAGACGCTCATTCGATGGAGGAATGTCCAGCAAACTCGCAGTCAGTAACCCAAATTTTGCGTGGAAAAATCAACAACAAAACTTTCAACCTGTGGCATAAAAAAGAGGCTCACCCGAACTTTTTCCATAAAACAACGGTCCAACGCATAGTCAAGCTAGCAGCTCGCAAACACCACAATCTTCGTCCTTAAAGAGCTTGTTGAAGCAGTACATTGAGAAAAACGAATTAGTGTTTCAGAATCAAGCAACATCCATTAGAAATCTCGAAATTCAATTGGGACAAATTGCAGGCGAGCTAAAAAATAGACCGCAAGGAGCGTTGCCAAGCTCAACTTAGCTTCCTCACAATGCTGGGGGTGCCGGGAAGGAACATGCTTAGCAGTCTCCTTGCTAGGCGATAACATGACTGCGGAAGTAAGGGAGGAACCTATTGCAACCAACTTGAATGTGGTGACAACTGAAGACCCGTTGACCTATAGTTCAAAAAAGCCCGAGAAAATGAACCCCGAAGTCGTGTCCACCCTCAAGCTTTCAGAACATGAGACAAAAAAAAGTCCAGCCACCACCATCTCCGCAAATATTGAAAGAAAAACAAAATGATGAAGAAAAGATCGCAATAGTGGCCGCAACGCAAAATGCTATGATCCGACAAAAAATGTGCGACCGAGGAATCTTCACGATACCATGTTCCGTGGGAGGGTTCTACAGTAGCCAAGCAATATGAGATCTTAAGGCAAGTATAAACGTAATGCCGCTATCAATCTTCAAACGGTTGAATTTTGGTACACTCACGCCCACGATAGAGATTCTCCAACTTGCGGACACATCCCGAATACATCCTAAAGGAGAGCTAAAAAATGTGGCAATCTTAATTGATAAATTCATCTTTTCGGCTGATAACAGACAGAAATGCACGTTATCATAGTGCTAAGTTCATAGAAAATGTTGGATTGCATTGATGAAATATGTTAAATTCCGTCCATTAAGCAAAAATTCTATAATATTGTGGTCGCATGCATTCAGCGTATTAGAACTATTGTTTTTTGTATTTTTGTGAAGAATATGCATTAACGCAATGCAAAGCTTGCGATCATAGGAATTCATTGGTCGAGTGCAACTTCACCGCAAGACTTTGCTTTGATCGTGCTCGCAATAATTCGCCTGAGAAGGATCGCCGCAACTTGGTCAATGCAACATGGTGAGCGCATCTAGGTGAAAGGCTAATTAAGAGAAATGGGACAGAAAGTTGATGACAGTCGAATCCAAATTAAGTTGACAGCCGATAACGATCACAAAGTACATTCAGCTTTATCGGTAACAATTATCCGGCGCGTCAATCAGGAATTAAAGTTGTCCCATCTGTACAACCAGGAGAGAGAAGCCGCCTTTCACCATGGATCCTCTATAAATACCAAGTGCATTCTTCAGAAAAGGGGTTCACGACTTTTACAATCTTTTATTCCAGTTCGCACGTCTTCTTTATTAGTTTTCTTTCATTTTAAAGCAGACACGAGGGAGAAGTTGTGCTGGTACATTGTTCCAATAAGCTTGGGAGAGCGCCAGAAGCTTCAAAGACAGAGAGAGGGCTGACGCCTGTGGAAGCAGGAATATCTTTAGATTAGAATAGAGATTCCAGTGTAAAAAGCCTTGGTTAACAAGGAATTTCTACCAGACTCTCTACCTTAAACTTCCATTGGCATTTTGTACTTAACTCATTTATAAGAATGAAATTTCTTTCTCTATATCTGTTCACTCTCTGTGATTTACGTATGAGTAGCTAAATTAGTTGAATGGGTTGAGAAGCATTTAGCTAGCACAACTAGGGAGTCTTCATTGTTTGCGATTATCTTGTTTATGTATGCTTCATTCGTCCATTAGAGATACTCGTAAGGGTAGTCTAAGGACAGAATCTAGACTTAGGAAGGTCAGGTTAGAATCTAGGTTTGGAAGGACCATATTAGAACGCATAAACAAGAGATAGGCGCTTAGGAATGAGCACTATTTGTTATCAATGCATCGCATGCATCGTAGAGATAAGATATGATTGTATGCGGTCACCTTGCTTTCATGCATCTTGCATCAACGCATAGGACAAGAGTAGAGACTTAGGGATGAGCTCTATGGACATTTTGCTTTCAACACATGAGTCCTAGATTTAGGAACATCGCATTTGCATTGGAAAATGACTTGCTGTGCATGGTAGTAACATGATCGCATAGTCTGGCGCATTCTCGAGTAATGCTAGCTAAAGATCTTCTCAACCCGTTCAACGCATACTCATTGCATCTATCAATGCAAATTTCATTTCTCAAATCTGCCGCATTTATTTATTTCTTTTTAATCAACGTAATCAACAAACCAAACACTTCATTTATTCACCCGGTTACTGCAAAGTTTCACCAAAATTACCAACGCAATCTATTTTCACAAGTCCCTGTGTCCTACCCTAGACTTACTAGGAAACTGAGGGGAGTTTACACTTGAATTCTGCTGGGGAAACTTGAGTGCACAACGCAATTCTATCAACGCATATCATCCATATTTCCATTCAATAAAATAACGCATTAAGTTTTTAGCGCCATTGTCGGGGACTTCGGCAAAATAGTTTGTTAACGATAATTTTTTTATTTCTTTGTAGGACTCTCAATCTCTGGCAAAGTACGACCCAGAGATTGAGAGGACTTTTAGACAAAGATTAAGACACCGCCAATAACAACAAGAAGGAACACCAAGAATGGCGGAACAACCAGACGCAAGGGCCGCTAACGCGAATAATATAATGGCCAACCCCATCCTTCTGGCGAATGACCGCAATAGACCCATCCGGGACTATGCGTCACCAAACCTCTACAATTTCTCTCCAAGAATCATGAGGCTGGCACTAGATGGATCGAGTTTTGAAATGAAGCCGGTAATGTTGCAGATGATCTAGGATGCTGGGCAGTTTGGAGGAAGGCGTGGTGAAGACCTGCATGCTCACCTTCAGAGCTTCATAGAAATCTGCAACACTTTTGTGTTCCCAAATATCTCAACCAAGGAAGTTCGACTAACTCTGTTTCCTTTTTCTTTGTGTGATCAGGCGAGTAATTGGGCATATTCTCTCGAATCGGGAGAGATAATTTCGTGGGAACAGGTGGTGGAAAAGTTTATGAAGAAGTATTTTCCACCAACTAAGAAATCTAGGAGAAGAAAATTAATAATAAATTTTGAACAAGGAGATGACGAATCGCTCAGCGATGCTTGGGCGAGGTTCAAGCGGCTGGTAAGAGACTGTCCACACAATGGCTTACCAGACTACCTGCAAATGGAGATTTTCTACCAAGGATTGAATCCCTCTTCGCAAACCGCTGTCAATGCGGCAGCCACTGGTGGTCTGCTTAACAAAACATACGAGAAGGCTAAGAGCATACTTGATTGCATTTCCAAAAATCACGAGGATTGGAGGGAAAGCGATCAAAGATTAAGAATCAAAGAAAATGACGCAAACAATGGGGCCATCACATCCCTTCAAAATTAAATGACTGCGATGATGAATTTAATACAAGGCATCGCAATTAATAATACGAGAGCAAAGAAAGGGTAGATCAACACAATTACTCAGACGAACGCAAGATATGTCCTTTGCGGTGATGCTCACCCGATAGAGGAATGCCCAACAAATCCACAGTCGGTATGCTTCATGAGAAATAATCCCTTTTCCAATACATACAACCCTGGGCGGAGAAACCACCCCAATTTTTCTTGGAAGAATCAACAACAATATTTTCAACCTATGGTCCATAAAGAAGGGCCACCAGGATTCTTTCAACGTAACAACGGTCAACCGAGCAATCAAGCAAGTAGCTCACAAAAACCACCGCAATCCTCTTCTTTGGAGAACCTATTGAAGCAATATATAGAGAAAAACGAGGCGGTGCTTCAAAGTCAGGCCACGTCCATCTGTAATCTTGAATTACAGATGGGCCAGAATGCGAGTGAGCTGAAAAATAGACCATAAAGAGCGTTGCCGAGCTCAACTGAGCTCCCTCGTAATGCTGGGGGTAATGGGAAGGAACAATGCTTAGCAGTCTCCTTGCTAAGTGACGACATGACTGCGGAAGTAGGGGAGAAGCGCATTGCGACCAACTTGAATGCGGTGATAACCGAAGACTCGCTGACCTGTAGTTTGGAGAAGCCCGAGAAAATAGACCCTGAAGTTGCGTCCACCCTTAGGCTTCTGGATCTCGAGATAGAAGAAGTCCAACCACTAGTGACTCCACAAGGATTGTAAGAGGAACAAAATGAGGAAGAAAATATCGCAATAGTGGTTGCAGCGCAAAATGCTATGATCCCACCTAAATGGGCGACCCGGGAATCTTCACGATCCCATGCTCTATTGGAGGGACCTTCAGTGGCCAGGCACTATGCGACCTTGGGGCAAGTATAAACATAATGTCGTTGTCAATCTTCAAACAATTGAATGCCAGCACACTTATGCCCACAAAGGAAACTCTCCTGCTCGCGGACAGATCTCGAATACATCCTAAAGGAGAGTTGGAAAATGTCACAATCTCAATCGAGAAATTCATCCTGTCGGTAGACTTCCTCATTTCGGATTATAAAGCGGACAAAGATGCACCCACCATATTGGGACGACCATTCCTTTCAACCGGTCGCGCTCAAATTGATTTGTGCAAGGGGGAAATTGTAATGAGCATTCATGGGGTAAAACTTCAGATTAAGGCAGTAAAGACCCTAGAAGACAAAGAAAAGAGAGAAAAGCCACCATGGACGTGAAAAAACCAGCCGAAAATAAGTGGTCCCTGCGTTATCAAATGATCGCAACATATCAGGGACGCAAGTTTTGGGAAACATAGATTCTTCAATTCTTTTCTCCACTACTCGAAATTTTTACTATCTTTTCAATTCTGATCTATCCTTATTTTACTATCACTATCTTTATTTCTATTACAAAAAAAAAAAAAAAATTGCGATAACGAGTTTTATTTTGTTTAAAATAATTTGACCCTCTTATTATTTTTCTTGCAACGATCGAGGTGCTGGATTGCGGAGATGTTACATGAAGAAGCACTTATCTTATTCCATCACCCCAACCCAAAGAAGAAAGATCGCGGCAAAGATGGATGCGTCAATACAATGCGGGCGACAGCGCAAAATTTGGGGGAGTACTCTTCCTTATCTTTATTTCAAATTTTGCGCTATCACATTGCATGTTAGTTTTTCAAGTTTTATCACCGCATCTTCTTTAATCACCACAATCATTTGACATAGATAAATTTAATGAGTTACCACATTCTGTTTCTTTGCCAAGTATGATTTCAATGATGAAAAATATGCTTCTAATTCTTTCGTTTATATTAGAGTCAACTTAATCTTAAAATAGTCACCTTATGAAATATTTCAAGAAGTTAAGGGTTTGCTAGCTTTCTTTCAAACTCTCTTTACAATACATTCTAGAACATCACATAACTTATTTTAATCTTTTGGCAATGAGGACATTGCCGCATTTTAAATTTGGGGGTGAGGTATTTAAATTATAAAAAATTATAAAATATATGTGAAGTTTTTAAATTGATATCTCAACTAAGTGTTCAAAGTTTTAAAAAAATATAACTAAATGTTGAAAGTTTTAAAAAATATGTGTGAAATTCAATGATTGAAACAAAAATAATCCAGAGAAAGCTAGCTTTCTTTAAATTTAGAGCTACACCAGATGGATGTAAAAACTACGTTTCTCAATGGGAACATTGATGAGATGATTTATATGGTGCAACCAGAAAACTTTGTGTCTGATAATTCAAAGTCTATGGTGTGCAAATTAAAGAAATCCATCTACGGTCTCAAGCAAGCCTCTTGTCAATGGTATCACAAATTCCATGAAGTGATAACCTCATTTGGTTTTGAGGTGAACATTGTGGAAGATTGTGTATATCAAAAGTTCAGTGGGAGTAAATCAATCTTTCTGGTATTACATGTTGATGACATACTCATAGCTAGTAATGATGTAGGTTTATTGCATGACACTAAGAGATTTCTCAAAAGAAATTTTGAGATGAAGGATCTTGGTGATGCTTTTTTTGTATTAGGAATTGAAATACTGCGAGATCGTTCTCAAGGTATTTTGAGATTGTCACAAAAGAACTACATTGAAAAGATCTTGAGTAGATTTGGCATGAAAGATTGTGCGCCGGGAGATACCCCGATGGCTAAAGATGATAAATTTCATTTAGGTCAATGCCCCAAGACCACACTCGAGACTAAGGAGATGCTGAAAGTTCCCTATGCATCGGCCATTGGAAGTCTAATGTATGCTCAAGTATGTACACATCCAGATATTGCGTTCATAGTTGGAGTGTTAGGCAGATATTTGAGTAACCCGAGGATGGATCATTGGAAAGCAGCCAAACGGGTTATGAGGTATTTACAGAGAACAAAAAATTATATGCTCACTTATCGGAGATCAGAAGTTTTGGAGATCATTGGGTATTTTGATTCTGATTATGATAGATGTCAAGACACTTTGCGATCCACTTCAGGCTATATCTTTATGTTGGCTGGAGGAGCTGTATCCTGGAAAAGTGTTAGACAAATACTTATGGCTTCTTTTACCATGGCTGCGGAGTTTATAGCATGTTATGAGACATCTAATCATGGAATATGGTTGCGAAATTTTGTCACTAGGCTGCAGATAGTGGTTGGCATAGAAAGACCATTAAAATTATTTTGTGACAATAAGTCAGCTGTGATGTATTTCAACAACGACAGAAGCAACATGAAGTCAAAGCATGTAGACGTGAAGTTTTTGGTTGTTAAAGAAAGAGTTCAGAATGGTCAAATTTCGATAGAACACATAGGAACAAACTCTATGGTGGCAGATCCATTGACTAAAGGTTTACCACCTAAAGTTTTTCATGTGCATGTTGCTCACATGGGTGTTAGTCACTTTTTTGATTCCATGGTTTAGTGGGAGTTTGTTATTGAGGATGTTCTTTGACCTTATTTTGTTTATTTTCTATATAGAATAAAGTTGATGGTTTATGTTTTATTATCTGAACTTGTTTATCATGCATGCATTTTAGCATAAAGTTTTTTTTCTTTAGAATGATCTCATTAAGGAATTTGGACCAGTTGGAAACAGGCATGATCCAGATCACTTTGCATGTAGTTTCCATGCTATCCATCCATACTTGATGTATGCCATTGAATGTATTGGAATTGGTGATCAAGGAAAGTTTAGTTACAAGGGTAGTGACGAAAGCCGCCTTGAATCCATGCTAATATAGGAGATGGACCAGATTGAACTAAATAGGAATTCTATTATTGAAATAACCTGTTTATGCGCGCATAAGGTTTATGTGATTTAATTATATTAGGTACATAGACATAGTTCAAGTGGGAGATTGTTAGACATATTTAAATAAAAATATGTTTAATTAAAGTATGGGCTATGTATGTGGATTAATATTTTATCACATTGGGTTGTTTTATTAGATTGAACCTATTATGTGATCTAATTAATTAAGGTCCTAGATTTCTAATTGAGTATGGATTTAATGGGTAGAAGCCCATTCCTAGTTAATTAAGGTTTAATGGGAACTCTAATTGAACTAGTATATAAAGAGACCTTAGGGCTATGGTCCCCGATATACCAAAATAATAAGCACTCAGTCTTTCTTGAATCCTATCTAGAGAGAGATCTCATTAAGGACATTCGGAGTTTTGGTTGAGGAAGACCATAGTCATCCATCATCATCTTGAAGCTATCATCAATTTTACAATGAAATCCGGTATGTTATTCTTGAAAATTTGACATGAATGATCCTAGGGTTTATCCTTGCTATCTCTAAAAAAAAAATTGAGAATAACAACTCCACTGTCAACGCAATGGGAAAACCAAGTTGATAAGAGTTAAGTTGTGAAAGGCACTTACCCGTAGTTGGATGTCCGCATGACACATGTGGGGGCAAGCTAAAACGAAAGTAAGTCACCAAGATCAACGATAAATCAATGACCGCAACTCCACAACCAAATCGGTATGAGTTTAGTCTGAGAAAGAGTGCATTGCTCGTAATTGGATGTCCGCATGACACATGTGGGGACAAGCCAAAATGAAAGGAAGGCACTTGGATCAGCACAAGGTCAGAAAAAAAAGACAATGAAGAAAATTTTTTTGCAAGGATAAAATCATTTGACACCTGGTAGAAAATTTTCTTTTTGAAATAAATCATGCGATGTTACGAAATGTAGAAAAATCCTTTTGAAAGTTAGGCTTGCAGTCCCTAGGTCTTAGAAATAATTAAAGAAGAGACTTGAATAAGACTTAAGAAAATTCTGGTATATGGGATTCGAACGAAGTATTCTTGAGAAATCTAGGAAAAGAACTTTGCGGTGGACTTGCTAAAGGAATCTTTACCTTATACTTGAGGACAAGCATTGTTTAAATTTGAGGATGTGATAACGGGCAGAAATGCATGTTATCATAGTGCTAAGTTCGTAAACAATGTTGAATTGCGTAAATAAAATAGTTAAACTGCGTCCATTAAGCATAAATTCTATAATATTGCGGTCGCATGCGTTCAACGCATTAGAACTATTGATTTTTGTATTTTTGTGCAGAATATGCGTTAACGTAATGCAAAGATTGCGATCAAAGAAATTCATTGGTCGAGCGCAACTTCACCGCAAGACTTTGCATTGATCGTGCTCGCAAACATTCGCCCGAGAAGGATTACCGTAACTTGGTCAGCGCAACATGGTGGGCATATCTGAGTAAAAGGCTAATTAAGAGCGATGGGACAGAAAGCTGATGACAATCGAATCCAAATTAAGTTGACAGCCGATAACGGTCACAAAGTACATTCAGCTTTATCGGTAACAATTATCCGATGCGTCAATCAGGAATTAAAGCTATCCCATCTATACAACCGGGAGAGAGAAGTCGCCTTTCACCATGGATCCTCTATAAATACTAAGTGCATTCTTCAGAAAAGGGGTTCACGACTTTTACAATCTTTTGTTCCAGTTCGCACATCTTCGTTTTTAGTTTTGTTTCATTTTAAGGCAGACGCAAAGGAGAAGTTGTGCCAGTAGATCATTCCGGTAAGCTAGGGAGAGTGCCGGAAGCTTCAAAGATAGAGGGAGGGCCGACACCTGCGGAAGCGGGAATATCTTTAAATCAGAATAGAGATTTAAGTGTAGAAAGTCTCGGTCAGTAAGGAATTGCTACCAGACTCTCTACATTAAACTTCCATTGGCATTTTGTACTTAACTCATTTATAAGAATGGAATTTCTTTCTCTATATCTGTTCAATCTCTGTATTCACGCATGAGTAGCTAAATTAATTGAATGGGTTGAGAAGCATTTAGCTAGCACAACTAGGGAATCTTCATTCTTTGCGATTATCTTGTTTATGTATGCTTCATTTGTCCATTAGAGATACTCGGGAAGGTAGTCTAAGAATAGGATCTAGACTTGCGAAGGTCAGGTTAGAATCTAAGTTTGGAAGAACCAGATTAGAACGCATAAACAAGAGATAGGTGCTTAGGAATGAACACTATTTGTTATCAACACATCCAATGCATCATAGAGATAGGATATGATTATATACGGTCACCTTGCTTTCATGCGTCTTGCATCAATGCATAGGACAAGAGTAAAGACTTAGGGATGAGCTCTATAGACATTTTACTTTCAACACATGCGTCCGAGATTTAGGAACATCACATTTGCATTGGAAAATGACTTTTTGTGCATGGTAGTAACATGATCACATAGTCTGGCGCATTCCTGAGTAACGCTAGCTAAAGATCTTCTCAACTCGTTCATCGCATGCTCATTGCATCTATCAATGCAACTTTCGTTTCTCAAATCCACCACATTTATTTATTTCATTTTAATCAACGCAATCAACAAACCAAACACTTCATTTATTCCTCATTTTTTATTATAAAGTGAACAAAGATGCGCCCATCATATTAGGAGACCATTCCTTTCGACTGGTCGTGCTCAAATTGATGTGCGAAAGGGGGAGATTGTAATGAACATTCATGGGAAAAAGCTCCGGATTAAGGTGATCAAGATCCCAGAGGACAAAGAAAAGAGGGAAAAGCCACCGTGGATGTGAAAAGACCAGCTTGGAATAAGCAGTCCCTAAGTTACTATATAACTCAACCTCATCAGGGACGCGACTCTTTTGCATACCCTTTTTCCTACATCAATACTTCATGAACTTTCATCATACTCATCATTATCTACTATCGCAATTACATTGTTGTTATTTTTTATCTATCTGCACTTTCTTATTCTAAAAAAAAAAAAAAATGTGATCGTGCTGAACGATTGCAGTAAAAGAGTTTGTTTTGTTTAATATTATTTGATCCTCTCACTGCTTTTCTTGCAACGATCAAGGTGCAAGATTGCGGAGGTGCTACACGAAGAAGTAACTTATATTATTCCGTCACCACAATCAAAGAAGATAGCTCGCCGCAAAGAAGGATGTATCAACACACAATGCGGGCGACAATGCAAATTTGGGGGTTGTATTCTTCCTTAACTTTATTCCAAATTTTGCATTATCGCATCGCATTTTAATTTTGAAAGTTTTATCACTGCATCCTCTTTGATTACCACAATCATTTGACATGGATAAATTTAGTGAGTCGCCGCATGAGTTCTTTGCCAATTATGATTTCAATGATGAAACACATGCTTCTATTTTTCGTATATACTAGAGTCAACTTAATCTTAGAAAAGTCACCTCATGAAATATTTCTAGAAGTTTACTATACGAACTCTCTTTCATTGAAATATTTCTACAATTATGACTCTAGTGAGTCTGCTAGCTTGTTTTCAAACTCTCTTTACATAGCTTCCTAAGAACATCGCATGACTTCTTTGAACATCGCATGACTTCTTTGAACATCGCATTACTTCTTTGAACATCGCATGACTTCTTTCAATCTTTTGGCAATGGGGACATTGTCACATTTTAAATTTGGGGGTGAGGTATTTATTGCATGTGATTATCTTGTTTTATGCTACGCCAAACATCAATTTAGAGCTACTCGAGAGAGAGTCTAAAGAAAGAACCTAAGGCTTAAGAGAGCTAGGTTAGAATCTAGACTCGAGAAAGCAAGATTAGAACTGCATACACAAGAAATAGGGACTTAGAGATAAGCTCTATTTACCAACTTGCATCGCATGCACCCTAGAGATAGGTATGATAGTATGTGGTCGCCTTATTTGTGTGTGTGTCATGTTGTCGTCGCATAAACAAGAACAGAGGCTTATGTGTAGGTCCTATAGATTTATCGCATATATCGCATGCGTTCTAACATTAGAAGTCGTAGCATTCGCATCGAGAGATAGTTTACTATTGTATGTGTGTTGCATGATCGCATAGCATGAATGCATCCTAGGAAGTGTTGGTCGAAGCCCTTCTCAACTTGTTCACTGCATACCCATCGCATCTTCCGTTTTATCAACTCTTTTCGAACTCCGCCGCATTTATTTAATTTTATTGCCACAACAACATTCCCAACAACTACTTGATTTCTTTGGTTACAACAAAGTTTCTTGAAAATTACCACCGCAAACTGTTTTCCCAAGTCCCTGAGTTCGACCCTGGACTTACCAGGAAACTCAGTGGGGTTTACACTTGGATTCCACTGAGAAAACTTGAGCGCTTAACGCATTTTCATCATCGCAATTCATCCAAAATTCTACCTCATAAAATAACGCATCACTATCTTAAGTAAAACGTACTTTAAATCATAATTAGGGTTTTGAAAATGGAACTGAAATCATATGAATACATCATGTAAAAATCCTAAAATAACTCTTTAGCATCTTTCTAAAGATTCCGCTGCTTGAACATATGGGAGTGCCTTTTTGCTTAATCCCTAATAACCTTAGTTGAGAAAAACCCCATTTGTTCGATCTCATCAATGTCAATAACATAGTCATATGTGCACGTACAGCTTAATTGGGTCCTAACCACCATACCATACCTTTAATGTCAAGGATATGAATCTCATTCATAAAAAAAATATATTTGAATCACATTCAAATATTTATTCCTCCAATTAAACTATAATGTATCAAATACATATATAATTGAATCAATTTAATTATATCATATATAATTAAATTCTCACTTATTAATTTGAACAATTCAAATTAACCCAAAAATTGATTCTCAACTAAATCCTTTTGAGCTATCAAGGGGACCTTATGGACCTATAGCTTGAAGCTCCAACCGTACGTGAATAATTAATTAAACTCTTTAATTACATATCCACTTGATAGGCCTCCAATTATGTGGCAATATCAAGAAAGAAAGAATAGAGAAGAGTTGGTTGAATCGGTTAAGGATGACTTCCAATTCCGTTAGGAGAAGTGGAGGTTTAAAAGAAGAAGGAAACGGAAAGAGAGGGCAGCGAAGTTTAAATATCAGAAGTGAGGAAGGAGAGCTCTCGAGAGTGGGAGTTCGAATGTCTCTGTCACTGAGAAGTCATCGCAGTGTGTCGTTCATTGTCTACTTCTACTAGGCGATCGTGTAACAGAGCTCAGTGATCATGTAGCATTTGGTAGGCGATCGTATAATGCTAACGGGTAGAAATTCACATTATTACAGCGCTAAGTTATTAAACAATGAAGGTTTCCGTTGATAAAATATGTTAGATTATGTCCAAAAAGCATTAAGTTCATAACATTGCAGTTGCATGCGTTCATCGCATAAAACAATTAACTTTTGTATTTTTATGCAGAATATGCGTTGACGCAAAATGGAAAGCGCGATCACAAGAAATCAACGGTCGAGTGCAGCATTATCGCAAAGCTTTGCGGTGATTTGTGCTCGCAAACATCTGCTCAAGAAGGATTGCCGCATAGATCCAGCGCAACTTGGCGGGTGCATTTGGGTGAAAAGCATAATTAATCACGATAGAACAAAAAGCTGATGACGGTCGAGTCCGAATTAAGTTGACAAGTCGCTAATGGTCTACTGCAGCAAGTACACTCAGCTTTTCGGTGACAATATTCGGCGCATCAGTCAGAGAATTAAAGTCATCCCATCTGTGCAATCATAAGAGAGAAGCCACCTTTCACCCCGAAGCTCTATAAATACCAAAGGTATCCTTCAACAATGGAGTTTGAACACTTAGAGAATTTTTCCTTAGATAGAATAGCCTTGTTCATAATTTTCCTTTTTATTTAGAAGGCAGAGCGAGAGAAGGGAAGAGACGTCGGACGATCGCTTAGGGAATATTGAGAGGGAAGACGTGGAAAAGCAGAGAGCGGGCCGACTCTCGCGAGAGCAAGACTATCTTTTGAATAGAGTAGAAAAGATAGTGTAAAAGCCTTGGGAAGCAAGAGATTTCTACGAGGCTCTTTATTCTCATTTTGCATTGTTATTTTGTATTTCAACTATATATCAATACAATGGAATTTCTTTATCTACATCTATTCACTCTCTTAAAAGCATGCATAAGTAGTTTAATTTATCGAATGGGTTCAGAAGAACTAAGCTAACATGACCTAGGATCTTCATCGCATGCGATTATCTTGTTTTTTGTTGTGCCCAACAACCATTTAGAGCTACTCGAGAGAGAGTTTAAAGAAAGAACCAAAGATTTGAGAGAGCTAGGTTAGAATCTAGACTCGAGATAGCAAGATTAGATCTGCATAAGCAAGAGATATGGACTTAGAGATAAGCTCTGTTTGCCAACCTGCATCGCATGCACCCTAGAGATAGATTATGATATTATGTGGTCGCCTTATTTGTGTGTGTGTCATTTTGTCATCGCATAGATAAGAATAGAGGCTTATGTGCAGGTCCTATAGACTCATCGCATATATCACATGCATTCTAGTATTAGAACCCGTAATATTTGCGTCGAGAGATGATTTGCTATTGTATGTATGTTGCATGATCGCATAACATGAATGCATCCTAGGAAGTGTTAGCCGAACCCCTTCTCAACCCGTTCACTGCATACTCATCGCATCTTCCATATTATCAACTCTTTTCGTAACTCCGCCACATTCATTTATTTTATTACCACAAACAATAACCCAAAACAACTATTTGATTTCTTGGTTACCGTAAAGTCTTCTTGAAAATTACCACCGCATATTGTCTCCCTAGTCCCTGAGTTCGACCCTTGACTTACCAGGAAACTTAGTGGAATTTATACTTGGATTCCGCTTAGAAAACTTATTGCTCAATGCATTTCCATCACCGCATTTCATCCCATACTTTCGCCTCATAAAATAATGCATCATATAGCAATTGGTAGGCGATCGTATAGAAACTTGTAAACGATCATGTAGGAGTTTGTGAGCAATCGCGGAGTATTTTGTAAGCGATCGTTTATTAAAATTGAGCGATCGTGTAGAACTTGTAAACGATTATTTAGTAAATTGGTAAGTGATCGAGTAACTACTATAAGCGACCATTTAGTCCTGTTTGACTCTTATCGTTTAATAAAGAGTTTGTTCATCGTTTAATTGTTATTCTGGAAGATTGTACCAACCTGTTACATTAATAAAGAATTTCAAGAATCGATTTCTTAACAAATTGGTATCAGAGTAATCACCTAGGCAAGCATGGTTCAGAAATGTTTTGAAGAGAAACTGGAATTACTAGAACAAGAGATCTTTGGATTCAGAGTCGAAATACAGAAGGTGTCAACCATAAAGGAGAATTTGGCATCAATAGCGAAGAGCATTAAGAGATTGGGATTGCAGGTAGAGAAACATCAAGAAATGCTCGTTTCTTATGTTATGAGAATGGCCAAAGAAAAAAAAAAGGTGACGGAAGAGGCAGGAGGATCGAATGCCAATAAGGTGTGCGGAACAAATAGTTCAGTGAAAACACCCAGTGAAGAAGCGAATGGCGACCAAAGTGAATTCAAGAAAGTAGAAATACCGATGTTTAGCAGAAGTGATCTAGACGCGTGGCTATACAGAACAGACCACTATTTTCAAGTTCATAAGTTGACCAAATCTGAGAAGAAGACGGTGGTAGTTGGGAATTTCGACGGCGTTGCATTAGATTGGTACCGATCGGAGGAAGACAGAGAGTCGTTTGAAGATTGGGAAGACTTGAAGAAAAGAATGATAGCCCGATTTCGATCTTTAAGACAGAGATCGGTCTGTGGGAGATTCTTGACTACTAAACAAGAAACGACAGTGGAAGCATATCGATCTATGGAAGTGTCAAAGTTCATTGTCTCAGACCAAGACAATGAGTTTGTGAATCACTTTTGGCAAAAGTTGTTCCGCTGTCGGGTACTAAACTCCATCACAGCTCAGTTTCTCATCCTCAGTCAAATAGTCAGATAGAGGTAGTGAATTGTAGTGTTGAAATGAATTGGAGATGCTACTGTGGTGTGCGATCGAAAGAATGGATGAACTAGTGGCATTGGGCGAACTATTGGAGTAACACTGGAGTAACACTACGTATAGTGCTTCTACTGGCTTTGCCCCTTTTCTGATTGTGTATGGATGACAACCTCCAGTGTCGATTTACTATGGGAAGGATTGTACGACCAATGCGACTTTGGACCAACAAATGCGAGATAGAGATGTTGCCTTGCGCAAGCTTAAGGAGCATTTGAGGTTGGCTCAAGAAAAAATGAAGAAGTTTACTGACAAGGAGCGACATGATGTTGGATCTCAAGTTAATGATTGGGTATGGTTGAAGTTGCGGCCCTATTGCCAAATTTCAGTTCCACAAAAGTAGAATGTGAAATTATCAACCAAGTATTATGGAGCACATCAAGCAATGGACAGAGTCGGATCAGTAGCTTACAAGTTAAACCTTCAGACAACAGTGTCGATACGTTTAGTGTTTCATGTGATGCAGCTAAAGAAATGGGTTGGACAACCAGAACTTTACCTTGAGGATAAGGTAAAGGTGGAAGGGGGAGGTAATGATAGGCGTCCAATTATGTGGCAATATCAAGAAAGAAAGAATAGAAGAGAGGTGGGTGAATCGGTTAAGTATAACTTCCAATTCCGTTGGGAGAAGTGGAGGTTTAAAAGAAGAAGAAAACGGAAAGATAAGGCAGTGATGTCTGAATATCAGAAGTGAGGAAGGAAAGCTCTCGAGAGTGGGAGTTCAAAAGTTTCTGTTGTGGAGAAGTCATCACAGTGTGTCGTTCATAGTCTACTTCTACTAAGCGATGGTGTAGTAGAGCTCAACGATCGTGTAGCATTTGGTAGGCGATCGTATAGAAACTTGTAAGCGATCGTGAAGGAGTTTGTGAACGATCGCGGAGTATTTTGTAAGCGATCGTTTAGTAATATTGAGCGATCATGTAGAACTTGTAAATGATCATTTAGTAAATTGGTAAGCGGTCGAATAACTACTGTAAGGACTGTTTAGTCTTGTTTTACTCTTATCGTTTAATAAAGAGTTTGTCATCGTTTAATTGCTATTCTAGAAGATTGTACCAACTTGTTACGTTAATAAAGAATTTCAAGAATCAGTTTCCTAACACCATCATCTGTTAACTTTCGGGTACTCCATTATAGACCAATAGCTACACTCTTCGCACTACAGGTATATTTCTGTGTCCATTGGATACAACCAATCAATAGTACGATGACCCTTCACAAATTGCTCGTAAGTAAAGCTGGGCCAAATTATCGTTCTTCCCCTGTAGTTACATCCAACTCCTTAAGTACCACTAATTCCTCTAATGAACAATAGATCATAGTCACACTATGACTAAACCCCTCTCGGACTAGGAGAGGTATGGTGCCACATTATTCAAGATTTGGAATCAGCCCTTAAGAGATCGATTTATCTACTTACCCCTGCTTCGGGGAAGGAGTGAATTCCATCTTATGTAGCTGAGTTTCTAGCTCCCCAATCAGACAAATCCTCAAAATGGTAGGCTTGTTGAGTCGGCGATTTGGCCACTCTCACCCATACAATTCAAAGGACTGCCCTCATACGCAGGAGTTCACAACTCATTCAAGATTTAAGTCATGTTACCTTGGTCATTCTAGTGAAATGAAAGCCTCTATTATGAATGGTGTTATATAATGAGACTAAGCACTTCGTGGTCCGGTTTTATACAAACTCCTTTGTATTGAATATCCCTGCTCGCATGTCTAATACATGAATGATCAGGATCAGATCATTTGTAGCACTTTACAACATTTGTAACACCTACAAAGCCATTTAAGTTATCATTTAAACATGATCCACCTGTATGTTTCTACACACATTTTAAGTTACAACGATAACCTTGGACGTTAGTTTATTGGTTTGTGGTTAATGCAACTAAAATATCACATATTTTAAAGACAAAGTGAATAAAATATCAAATATTATTAATCGCATACATGTTTGTTAATATAAGTTTACAAACTATAAAACCCTATGAGATTTAGGGTATCAACCCTAACACAACCATCCTTAACGCATTGACTATTCCTTAGTCATCTTACCTTATAACTTAAATGACAATTAGGAATCCTTCTCAAGATGCTCGGGTAAGCGTTGAAACACTTCTCAGCCTATGCGACGTACATCCACTATGTGATGGACTCAGTTTGCCTTCGTTATGGATTTGTTATGTTGTATGCATTAACGTGTAACCTTACTATCAGTTGCTTACTTATTCTTCGTATGCAACTTCCTGCTTATTCATCCACAACATCATCTCAAAATCAAACTTCCAAATTTCATAAATTTAATTCCAACATGTTTAACTAAACTTCCTTCAAAGAAATGTTCATAATCATCTTAACTTTTGCTTACCATAGAATTTGAACATCATTTCTCCCAAAATTGATCAGAAATTTCTCAAATTTTCCTTTGGCTGGACGAAAATTCTTCTTTCAAATTCTTCAGATGGCAGCAACTCTCCCTTATTTAGGCGTTAGAAAAAATTTGGCAAAACAATCTCCTTCTTAGTTAAGCCTATTTATTCTTTCGCTTGCATGGAGAGCCACTGATAGCCTTAAGTGCTAATATTTCAAGGTTGATTCCAATTGATGAAAGTGTATCAGTGATAGCCACTAATAACTGGTAGCAAATTGACAGTTAATATTTCAAGATTGTATTAATATTTCTCAAATTGAAAGTTACCACTGGTAGCCACTATCAGTCATAGCAACTTATAGTTGCTATCAATGGCTATCACTGTTAGCTACTATCAATGATAGATTTCAATTTGAGAAAACTGGGAAGAAGCGAGCAAAATGGTGGCTAGGCGTGGGCTTTTTAGCTTTTTACCATTTTTTTTTATTTCATATATGCAATTATTTCCTTATACTACATATTCTATTTTTTTGGGCTTGAATTCCTTTTATGCCTTTAGCCTAAAGAAACATTGATGGCAACAACAAAGTTAAAAAAAAAAAAAAAATACAAATCTCGTTCATTAAAATGTCAAGTTCGAGAACACGAAAACCAAAATATTATCAAACTCCAAGCTTAGAGCTTTTTAATCAAAATTAATTTTCAACACTAAACAAATACATCATTATAATAAGGACAAGGCTGAACATGATAAAAAAATGTTCGCTTTAGTCCCTAAACTTTGAATATTTTCTTTTTATCTTTTAACTTTTAAAAGTATTTGTTTTAGTCTTTGAACTTTTAAAAAAATCTTATTTTGGACCTTGCTGTATTATGAATTTCTTAAATCTTTAATAAAATAGCAAGGTGACATGTATTTTTGGATGATTAAGCTACCAAATAAGTTAGGTATACTAAGAATCGAGAGTTTCAATTTCGAATAAGGTGACAATGCTGAATAATTTAAAAGACATTTTTAGTTAAAAATTTTGGTCGTTCAGTATATTGTCGTGTTGGTTATTGGAATTTTTCTTCACCTTCATCTTGCTCAATAAATCTAAAGCCTAGCTATTAAAAAATATAAGCTTCTTCACATTTTTGTTGAAGAGTTAACATAATTTTAATAATATGGACTACAATAAACACTTTTTAACAGTTCAGAGACTAAAACGACAATTTTAAAAATTTTAGGGACCTAATTTAAACCTTAATAATTTCTACTTACAATAATCAACAATAGAATACCAAAGGTTATAAAATTTAGAAGATTTGCAACTTCTTCATCATCTCTATTACTAGATGTTGCGTGTCTCATATTTGTGCTTTTGAAAATAATTGATGGTGAGAATGAATGATCTATCTCTTGTTATGAAGATAATGATATGCGTCAGACAAATGATGAATTAATGTTCAAGCATGCTTTGTCAATTGCACACAAGTTTTCTTAAGTGAGACATAAGTAGAAATCTAACTTAAGTGTCCTAGTAAGTCCAAGGTCAAACGCCAGGAATCTAGTGTAGATTAACACAAGATGGTCTATTGATCTATTTGTAGTAGTTTACTAACTAAATGTATGTATTGATTACATACACTAAACTAAACACAATTGTAAGATGAAGTGGCAGTTCAGATAAAGGGGGAAAGGGTACATGGATGAATTAGTCATGCATTAGATGGTATGCGTTGATTCCTTAGTTATAACAACAAGTCTATGTAAGCACAGTGAAAATTTCATGGAGATGGTAAAGATACCTGCTAGAATCTAAGTGTTTGTTGCAATGCGTTTAAAGTTTGTTTTCTAGTTCATGCTCCACATCTCTCGATGTGAATGCCACATTTATCTTATCTCAAAGATGCATGCATTAGTCAAATTGAACAAACAGATGACATGAATAACTTTATCTAAAATTACTCAACGTCCTAGCTTGATTAGTTCCGCAAATAACTACTATCTTGAGTAATTGAGAGATTTTTACTTCAATCAGCTATTTAAGCGGACTCAAGCAACAAACTTTATGCAAATATCAAGCAAGTAAACTTCACACACACAAAAAAATTAGTGATTTAACATATGGGAATGTGGAAATTGTTGAAATGAAGATTGAATTAAAGAAATATTTTTTGATAAATAGAATCTCAGTTTAATCAACTAAGATAATGAATGAAAATTCTATGTAAGGGAGAAGAGTCAAGTCGCAGGGTTCAATCTCTTGTTCTCTTTAGCTCGTTTTTGTGCTTGTTGTTGACAACTATGTAGAAGGGATGAAGGAGATATCTCTCTCGAACTTTTCTCCGGCAACACTTCATTAACAACAGTGGGAAATGACAATTATTCCTCCTTTTTCTTTCTTGCAATCGGCAAAGAAGAATTTACAAATTTCTAAGCCCTAAAATCTCTAAGTGTCTTAGCTCTCTAACTGACTAACTATCTAACTAACTCTTCTTCTCTAGACAGCTTTTCCTCCTTATACAAGCAATCATTTCGCCATTTAGTGATGTGACTGCATTAATTTCCATATCCTGAGTTAGCCACTTGCAATTCTGCTACGTTCAGACATTGCATGTCAGTTGCCCATGCTTGCAAGTTGTGATTTGACGTTAATTGCACGAGCCAAATGTATCTACCATGTATTAGATTAGTTAGACGCATGCTCTTTGTGTGGCCTTGTTTCTGCATTAAAGTGTGTGTGATGCAATTTTTACTTAAGGGTACTTTTGCATGAGTTTATCACATATATACAATTCCATGTGTTTTTTCCTTTATTATGAATGCATTTACAACATTTTAATCCTAACTATTCCAACTTCGTGAGAACAATAAATTGTATTTCTACAAGGTATCACTAGAAAAATGAGTTTTTTCTAAGACAAAAATTTCAAAAAAAAAAAAAAAAGTTTCTTCGGCCATTTAGTAGCACACTATGAACACTATTTTCTCCCTTTCCACAACGCTGTTCTCTAACCTTGAAATAACGTCAAAGTGAATTTAGTTCAGTGATAATTGACATGACCTTCAACTTTAAAGATCCACAAGGTTCGATTTCCACTCTGTCATTGTTGTACTAAAAGAATCTTAAAGTACTAGTTGATAGTAGATATGTATCAAATATATATATATATATATATATATATTAACGTGCGTTAGCATGTTACCTAGCAACATACTAGTATTTTAAAAAGTTATTATTTGTCAAGTTGTTAAACTTTTACTCCACCAACAAAGGACGGACGTAAAAATGTTATGGTGCATTGATTTATCTAATCGAATCAGAATTGAATGGATAATTTCGATATATCAATATTAGTACCTATGAATTATAGAAAGTATCACCGATTAACCTCTATATAAATTTAAATATTAATAATATGTTCTATAATTTATTTAAAAAGCAAATAAAAATTAGATATCGTTGGATAATAATTTTTTTTTTTTTTGTTTTGAGTTTTTTAAATTAAACATATAAATACTACTTCTACCTCCAAATTTCATTTTTTGTTATCCAATTTCTATCTATGGTTTAAAAAACCAAACCAAATTTTAAAAATTAAAAGACAGCTTTTAAAAACTTATTTTTGTTTTTGAAATTTGACTAAGCATAAGAAAGATGCAAATTATTGTAAAAAATAAGAGGGAAATGAATTTAATTTTAAAAAATAAAAAAACAAAAAATGAAACGGGACCTTAATTATTAATTTAAATTATTTTTATCATTTTTTAAATGATTACAATTTTTAATTTCTCAATACCTATCCAGATATCGATACAATTAAATTTTCGATCCGATCAATATCCAAACTGATATTTTAATAAGTAGGAAACTACTTCACATATCTCAACACTTTATTTAATATATTTATTTATTATCATATACAATTTCTAATTTTATAACAACAAAAGATGCACGTTTCTAAATATTTTAAAAAATTGTACAAAACCCAATAAAATAATCCCCTTTGTTATTATATTTTCATGGCGATGGACTATTATTAGTATTTTTCTTTAATTTTATATTTTTGACAAAAGTTGAATACTTCCGCAACTATTTTGTTTTAAATTTTTTATTTTTAAAATTTATGCTCATTTTATATTATTTTCATTAAATTTAAAAGTTTAATTTTCAAAAGTAAAAAAAAAAAAATTATATACCTCAATTAGTAATTATTTGATTTCTATTTTTTTAAAAAAACTAAGTCTATTTCATCCACATTTCTTATAATAATTTGCATATTTTTTTACGTACAATGATTGAATTCTTAGGCCAATTCTAAAAACAAAAACAACTTTTTGAAAACAATTTTTTTTTCTAAAAATTTGATTTGGTTTTTATACCATTAATTAAAAGTAGATAACAAAAAAAGAAATTTGGAACTGATAGCGCTCATATGCTTAATTTTAAAAAATAATAAAATGGTTATTAAATGGACCATATTAATTAATTTTTTTAAAACTTTAGATAATAGATTGTGAGAGTGAGTGAGTGGAAAGTCACATCTGGATTTGAAGTTACCAACTTAACTCAATGAACATGGATAGGATTGTGGGAAAAGGGAACAATTTTCTACTTACCAACTACTCATTTTGGGGGTATCTTTGACATTCAACACCTTGTACAGTCTTGAATTAAAAAAAAAAAAAAAAAGACATGGATAGACTTCTATCAGCATCTATCACATAATATCAATAATAGACTTCTATCAGTTTCTACAACTGATAGACACTGATTATCGATCTTTATCCAAAAAGATTATATTTTACTACTTTGTGTAAGTAATTTCCTTTATTTTTTCTATTTTTAAAATCCTTCCCAAAAAAAAACCCACTTTTTTTGCTTTTAGAAAATGAGGAGAAACCATGGTGGTTTGTATTATCACTCCTTTTGATTATTTGCTTGGTCCCATTTTTGTTTTTTGTGTACAAGATTAATACAAACCTAAATATTCAAATTTTGTAATTGGCTTGGTCTCCCTTTTTAACAAACCTAAACGTTCAAAGACTAAATATAAATACAAATCTAACCGTTTAGAGACTAAATAAATTTAAACTTAAACATTTAGATACTAAATATAAATACAAACTTAATTAAAAAATATAATAAAATAAAATAAAATAAAATAAGCCACCTTCTTAGCTTCTATAAAATGAGGAGTAACCATGGTGGTTTGTATTATCACTCCTTTTGATTCTTTGCTTGGTCCATATTTCTGCTTTCTGTGTGCAAGATTAATACATATTAGCCTAAAAAAATGGCAGAAAAAAGCAAGATTTTGTTTGTTGGAGGCACTGGCTATATTGGTAAGTTCATTGTAGAGGCAAGTGCTAAGGCTGGAAATCCAACCTATCTTCTTGTTAGAGCGTCCACTCTTTCAGACCCAACTAAATCTGAGCTCATCAACAAGTTCAAGAGTTTGGGAGTCATTTTTGTCATTGTAAGTCGCCTTTTGATCTACATTCTAAATCTCAATTTCTTCGAACAATTATTGAATGAGATCATCACGATTTGATTGATCCTGTTCATAATCAGATTCCGTGCCTTTTTGGATTAACAATTCTTCGGTCAGATCTCATTTTTTAGCCAGATACTTGTTTGGTTTGATGAGTTTTGCGATACTAAATGTGAATTTTTATATCGAAATCGATTGATAAAAAAAAGAGTAATGCATGTTTTTTTTTTTTTTTTTCTGGAAATCCTTTGACTATTTTATTTATTTTTGGAGTTGTGACTTGTTATTAATATTATGATTTCAGGGTGATTTGTATGATCATGATAGTCTAGTTAAGGCTATAAAAGAAGTAGATGTTGTGATTTCTACTGTTGGTGCTGGTCAATTGGCTGATCAAGTTAAGCTCATAGATGCTATCAAAGAGGCTGGCAATGTTAAGGTCAATATACTCCTCATTTGTCTCTCCTTTGTTGTTTCAATAGAATTTATTATGCAAATTTGTTTTATAGTGTCTATGCTTAAATTATAAGTCTAAATTTTATGTCTAAATCTCCTTGCTATTTAGATTTACACGGTTTAAAACTACGAACAAAATTTTACTCTCTATCAATGATGGATAGTGATAGACAGTAAAATTTTACTATATTTAAAGATATTTTTAACAATTTTATCATTTAAAACAATTATCTTTTAGATTTTAAATTTTATGTCTAATAGATTTGAAAGTCTAGAGTCTCTTTAAGTTGATAATTATTAATTTTATTATTCAATAGATTAGTTATTTTTTTACAAATTTAAAAGATGTGAGAGATCTATTAGATAAAAAATTGATAGTTGAGAGGCTTTTAAGATAAATTATAAAGTTTGAGCATCAAATATACATAAACTTTAGGTTTAGAGGCTAAATAATAAATATTTAATCATATAATGATATTATAATATATAGATGAACCTTCCCCAATTATCATCTTGTTAATTTAACAATTTTATAATATGGGAATATTCCACTGCTTGCGTAACGGAAACTTTATTCTTAATTATAATATATCATATATCATAGACTTTCATATATATATATATATATCATAGAGATTTGAATGGATTTAATCATTTTGTCTCTCTCTAATATACAATATTACGTGTCAACATTAATGCTTTCAAGTTTTTGAAAAAAAATTAAAATAATTATACTCTCTAATATACAATATTACGTGTCAACATTAATGCTTTCAAGTTTTTGAAAAAAAATTAAAATAATTATACTCATAATTGAGGTTATCAATTAAAACTCCCTATTAATAATATTATCAATATAAATCTTAAATTTACAATAATGAATAGTTTAGACTATTTTAGTGATTTATAACTATTTTTTGTTTGATTCAATTTGAAATCAACTCAAAATTACTAAAATAGAATTACTCTCCAAAAATTTCACTGAAGCAACACGAATAATTATCAAGTAATTGAGGATGAAATAGGATAAGACAATGGATGAGATGAAAAATCTCTCAAATTCACATGACTACCATCAAAATAATTTATATATTTGTTTGTTCCTTAATTTTATTAATATTCTCTTTTGGAAGAATGATACAACCCTCCTATAAATTTGGTTGTCTTTAATTAAAAAAAAAAAAAAGATTTAAGTCCATATCATAAAAAAATATTGTTAAACTTCAATAAAATTTCTTATGAGATATAGATAAATGAGCTATGAGTAAAGACTAAGTTGTTAGTAGTTTAAATTAAGGGCAAGTATCAATTTATATTAGGAGTTATATCAATTTAAACCCTAAACTAATAATTATATCAATTTAAATCCTTAACTTTCACAATTGTAGCAATTTAAATCTCAAAGTCATAATTGTAACAATTTAAACTTTAAACTTTCATAAATGTAATAATTAAAACCCTGAAGTTTCATAACTGTATCAATTTAAACCCTCCATCATGTTTTAATAGGATACACTTATGAAAGTTTAGGATTTAAATTGATATACTTGTGAAAGTTTGGGGTTTAAATTGATATACTTATGAAAATTCATGATTTAAATTGATACTACCCTCAAAGTTCACAGTTTGAATTGATAGAACAATTACTTTAAGGTTTAAATTGATACAAACCAAAATTTAGGACTATAAATTGATATTTGTCCTTTAAACAAATAAAAACAATGTCATACTTTTCATTCAACAAACTAATATATCAAGTCCCTTGACATAAAGTTCTAGCCCACCGTTGCATTTGATTACTATATTTCATTTTAGGCCACGCTTATACTTGATGAAACATAATCCATCAATGATTAACTCGTACAGTGAATCTCATTTAATTACATGTGTTAATGTTTACTTATGTTCTATAATTGTAATGAACCGTGGGGTCCACCTTGAAATATGTAATCAAAACGTATCATCTGATTGACGAACAGAGAGTGTTCAATATGATTATACTTGAAAATTACATGGGACCCACTACTGTTACTACTATTGTATGTAACAGTATAAAAATTATGAATCTGTCACATTTTTACTTTTATTATTTGATCATAAAGGTAAATATGATAGATTTGTAATTTTCAATAAACGCAATAAAAAACAATCTAATTATGTTTGTGATTTACGATTGATCCATCAACGAAATTTCATTATAAGTACATGAAATTTCATTACGGATGGATAAACATGAGTTAATTAGAATGAATGATTGTTAATAATTAATTGCAGAGATTTCTTCCATCGGAATTTGGAAATGATGTGGATCGTAGTAGTGCTGTGGAGCCAGCAAAATCAGCATTTGGTGTAAAGGTTCAGATTCGTCGAGCTGTGGAGGCAGCAGGAATTCCTTACACTTATGTTTCCGCCAACTTCTTTGCTGGCTACTTCCTTCCTAGCTTGTCTCAACCAGGAGCTTCTTCTCCACCTAGAGATAAAATTGTTATCTTGGGGGATGGAACTCCACAATGTAATAATTTCTTACCCTTTCTTTTTACACGATTATCGTCATTTTGATTTCGTTTGATAACTATTTCATTTTAAAAATTAAATTTATAAATAAGTACTTCTACTCAAAAGTATTTTTTTATAGTTTGTTATTCACTTTTTCAAGATTTTATTCGATAATCATTTGATTTTATAAATTAAGTTTATAAACGTTACTTCTACTCAAAAGTATTTTCTGAGATTTGTTATCCAATTTCTACTCTTGTTCTCAAACCCGCATGATCATGTACTTCAAAAATAACTGTTCTAGAAAACTTATTTTTGCGATTATAATTTGATTAGGAATTAAACTATTTTTATATGGTAGGTTATAATTAAATCCTTAAATATAATTTAGTTTTAGAATTCACATATATTTTTTAAAAAGTCAAATGAAAAGCTTGCCAAAAAAAAGGAAGAAAAAGAAGCAGAATGATTTTATTTTTAGTTTTATGTTTTTGTAATTTCATTTTTAATTTGTTTCCTCCTTATTTTTTTATTTAAAAAACAAATCAAGATTTTGAAAAAATAATTTCTTTGGTTTTCAAAATAAGCTTGGTTTTAGAAATTTTGTATAGAAAGAATACAATAAAGTAAGAATAGTTGGAAATAGTTTTTTGAAAGCTTAAGTTTTTTTTTTTTTTTAATGGAATGTCTATCAAATGGAACCATAGTCAAATTCTGAAAAGCAAAAAGAATTTTTTTTTTCCCAAAATTACTTATAAATGATTTCAAAAAGGGTGTGAGAAAGTAGATAAAAAGACAAAGAAAAATTGAGTAGAAATTATAAACTTAAAATTTTAAATTAGCTAAATCATGTTCATATGTACTTTAATTTTTTCTGGAAATATAGTCCAAGTCTCTTCTGAAATATATCTTTTGTCTAAGAACATAGGATCTTATTGAATTCTTGTGAATTATGATCAGCGATATTCAACAAGGAAGAAGATATTGGAGCTTATACAATCAAAGCTGTGGATGATCCAAGAACTTTGAACAAGATTCTCTACATCAGGCCACCTGGTAACATCATCTCTTTCAATGATCTTGTGGCTCTTTGGGAGAAAAAAATTGGGCAAACTGTTGAGAAAATCTATGTTCCTGAGGAACAAGTCTTGAAGAACATCGAAGGTTAGACTTGTCTTTCTTTTGTTTTCTTTTTTCATTTTTTGAATCTATTCATAGCTTTATGAAATTTATCGTAGTCCATCTTTTCTTTTGTTTTCTTTTTTCATTTTTTGAATCTATTCATAGCTTTATGAAATTTATCGTAGTCCATCAATTTAAACTTCTAGATTAATGAACAATTTAATATAGTATTAAAATAAAAGGTCTTATGTTCGAACTTTTGTTCCTTTTAAAATTAATTGGGATACATGAGCATCAGCCTCTTAATCTTTTGGGTTCAATATGTAATATATTGGTAAATTTAAATAATTTGACTTTAGAGCACTATTAACTTTAGTCATTGAATACCATGGAAAATTACAACATATGCTTAATTGGTCAAAAGTACTTCTTCACCCAACAAAATTATCAGGTTAATCAAAGAGTTTTTATATAGTTGGGGTGTGCAATGGCCGGTCAGAGTCAATTTCCGATCAAACCACCGTCGAACCGACTATAGTTGATTTAGTAAATATTCAAATCAATCTTGGCCATCAAAGAGTGCAAATCAGCCATCAGTCGATCGATTTTGATTTTTTTAAAATATTTTAAAGCAATTGTTGGTTTGGATTTTTTCGAATCCGATGCCAACCGAGTCCCTCCTCTTCTCCGACCGACCACCTTCGATTCAGTCGGCTTAATTTTTCGATCTATCATACTCACTCCTAATATATAATAATGCATTGGAAAGAATAAAATTTGATTAAGACAATAATTTTTTTTTAATTTTTGCAGAGGCTCCACTTCCTTTGAATGTGATAATAGCCATTTCTCACTCAGCATTTGTGAAGGGAGATCATACCAACTTTGAAATTGAACCATCATTTGGAGTGGAAGCTACAAAATTGTATCCAGAAGTTAAATATACAACTGTGGATGAATATCTTGATCAGTTTGTTTAAAGAAGTTTGTGGAGGGAAAAAAATAAGAATGAGGGGAAAATTGAAAATGGGCACTGCATGTTAGCAGCAATAGTTTAATGAAGCATTGTTGTTTGTTGTTGTATTTCCTGAT
Source organism: Benincasa hispida (assembly GCF_027475165.1). Classification (NCBI taxonomy): domain Eukaryota; kingdom Viridiplantae; phylum Streptophyta; class Magnoliopsida; order Cucurbitales; family Cucurbitaceae; genus Benincasa; species Benincasa hispida. The sequence goes on from NC_143482.1 coordinate 50,533,043, forward strand.
TTTCTTATGGTTTGCTATGTATTTCTTTCCTCGTGTGTTCTAAAGATTATGGCAAAATCTATGAAAGTTCATGAAATTTGAATAAGAAAGTAAGTGCATGATTTTCTAATATTCTTAAGTTATTTTAAGAATTCAAAATTTACTTTTCCCCTATGTCCTTTATCGTACTTTATAATTTCTAATGAAAATAGGTTGACTCGTCACTCAAATTATGAGTGTTATACGAAAAGCCAGAAACCAACTATAACAATAAGATATCAATAACAAGTAAGGAGGTAAAGACACATAGAAGTTGGTAACCTTGTTTGGTGAAATCTATCTACGTTTAGGGGTAATGTGTCCGAGAAAGATAATCATAATATTAATAAGTTAAGCAACTTACAACGTAATACTTATCTATAATACACGACTACGATAGTGACTCACGTAGAGCTCCACTCACAAATCACCTAGGCCTCCCCTAAATGTGAGACTCCTTCTCAAATACACTTAGGCTCCTCCTATGTTTGATAATATTTGTGTTGAATACTTCAGCTTTCGACAATGTGTGAGGCTCCTCTTAATGTTGTCATCTTTCCTTCAAGTCAACGAACTTCGTTCGCTGATGAATTTTAGGATCCACTTAAGACGGAGAACTCTTTCTCCATAGTAATGGCTTAAGCTCCCCTTAAGATCATGAGAATTCCTTCTTGACAGTGATGAGTTTAGGTTGCCCCTAAGACCATGATTATCTTTAACATGTTTAACTCAACAAATGAAGAAATTGCCCAGCAGGATATAGTGAGCAAATAGCAAAAACACAATGTTACACAATTCCACATAGAATAGGAAACGTCTTGCTCAAATAACAAAAGTAACAACCCTAAATGATTAGCAAAATTTACCTTTAATAATCGAATCCAAGAAAGAAAACAAATCCCTGTTTGGAAAAGATAAGTCCCGCTTCAATAAATAAAATATCCGATGAAATGAATATGTTGGAATTTTTCCAATAAGGAAAAATATTTACAAAAAAATATTGTTGTCTAAAATAGATGTTAAGACTTTATTCGAAACAACTGCAGAAATCAATATCTTAGAAAAATATAAAGTCAACTAAACAAATCTCCAACAAACTTCCCCTTTGGTTTATGTTTTTGTTTTTGTTTTTTTTTTAAAAAAAGACAGAACAAGAATCAAACAACCAACCACTTGCCAAAAAAGTCATCTAAAATCAAGACTTAACAAATACAAAACATAACCAATAACAACACAAGTTATCTGAAATCAAGACTTAACAAGTACAATAACATAACCAAATAACAACACAGAAAAAGCAAAAACAACAAATTCTTCCATAATAGAACCAAAACCAATTCAAACCACCAAACCAACCAAAACAACTCCAAACCAAACACAAGCACAATTTTTGCAAATCACAAAACAACAAAATCAGAAGCAGTAGAAACAAACCAAACCACTCTAACAACTCCAATCCAAAAACTCTCCTCCTTTAAGAAGAGGAAAGCTCCACCAGTCTTGGACAAAACAAACTACATCTTCTGAAGCACATCATCGACCTAAACTTTATTTTCTTGAAGTGTTTGCACCATGGACTCAATATTACAAGATTCATTCGATAATAGTTGAAGAATACGACTACCAAAGGAGGACTCAATTAAACTTTGCTTGGTCCTAAAAATGTTGAGTTGAGGTGGCAGTGTCAATATCAAGAGCTGTTGGGATTGGTGTCCTAAATCTTTTTGCTCTTGTAGGTTATTTTATTTGTGCATTAATCAAATCAATAACCAAGATCCAAGATTATTTTATGTAACTTAAACATATATGTGATTGACATATAAGTGGATTATTGTTAAGAAATAATCTAACTGGTCTGTAATAAATAGATAAGGTTGGGGTCTTATCCTAGTGGCACTTCAGATAGACCCACTTTGTAATTATTACAATTGTTATAAGTGTTACAGATAATTTGATCTTAATCGTTTCATGTGGAGACATGTGAGTGAGGGCGTATCCTATACAAAGAGTTTGTATAAGACCAAACCATGGAACGATTAGTCTTTCTTTGTAACATTGTTACTTGAAAAGACTAGACTTACATTTCACTAGGATGACCATAAATATCTGACCTTAATCTGAGTGGGTGTGAACTCCTGTCTGTGAGGGAAATCCTTTATTCTGTATGGGTGAGAGTTGGCTAAGCTTCACCGACTCAATATGTTTACCATTTTGGAGATTTATCTGAGAAGGTAGTTGGGAACATAACTAACAAATGAAATTTACTCCTTTTTGGATTTAGGGTAAGTAGATGAGTTTCTCCTTAAGTTGTCTCCCTTAGAGGCTGATTCCGGATCTTGAACAATGATAGCCCTCACCCTCTCACTAGTCAAAGAGGGGGACTAGTTATAGTTAGACTAAAATCAATTGTTATTAAGGGATTAGTGGACTTAAGGAGCTAGATATAACTGTACGGGTAAAACGATCATTTTGACCAAACTATAGTTACGAGCAATTTGTGAATGGTTGATTTACTGTTGATTGGTTATATTCTTGGACACTATCTAAAGTCGAAAAGTGCAGCTGTCTGTGATTAGTGGAGTGACTTAGTTAATAAATGTTGTTAATTAATTAAACTCGTATCATTGGAGCTTTTAATCTATAGGTCCATAAGATCCTCTTACTTGCTCACTAAGAATAAAAACAATAGAGTAATTGTTTTTTTAAATAATTTGAATTATTCAAGTTATTTAAAGGAAATTTTATATTAATATGATTAATATAAAGTATAGTGTATATTGATATGTTAATTATGAATGATTTATAATTAATGGATTTAGGAACTAATATAATGTATATTGATACATTACAATTAATTATGAATATGGTTCATAATTGATAAGAGAGACAAATATTTGAATAAGATTCAAATTAATATAATGTATATTTGTTACATTATATTATAAATAATATAGGATTATAAATATGATTTATAATACTATATAATATATGAATATGGTTCATATTAAATACTATGAGTTAAAATTAATATGCGTGAGATTCATATTAAAACTCTAGTTTATGAGAGAGAGAATTGCATTTTAATATGATTAAAATGCATATTATAAAGTTTTAATATAATGTATATTGATACATTATATTATAAATCATATAGGATTACAAATATGATTTATAATACTATTAATAATTATATGAATATGGTTCATATAAATACTATGAGTTAAAATTAATATGCGTAAGTTCATATTAAAAACTCTAATTTATACGAGAGAATTGCATTTTAATATGATTAAAATGCATATTATAAAGTTAATTAACTAAGGATTAGTTAATTAATTACATTAAATATTATTTTTATACAATATTATTAACTCCATAGTGAGTTATTTTGGGTGGTTTTTTCACATAGGAATTAATTAACTCATTCCTCCCTCTTGTTCTGTATAGTTTTGGTTTTCTATATTGAGAAGACAGAGATGTGGTGAAGAAAACAACATCAAAAAAATCCACAAGAAATTTTATCCCAATCTTCTCAATTCCTTTTGCTTTCCCTATTCCTAAAAGCACAAAAAAAAAAAAAAAAGCCCAAACATTTTCATCTCTTGTTCTAAGAATAACAAAGGCTTCGAGTGGTTTTGTCAAAGGAAATTCATCACTACTTTATCCTATTCGAGGGGAGAATTACTGTATGTATATTTTAAAGGAAGATCTTGTTCATGGCTATTTGTGGCTTGGAGAGGAAACTCAGTGAAGAGTGTCTTCAAGGGTAAGTGTCTATTCTTCCCTTTTCTCGCTGTGTAATTTATTAGATAGCATGAGGCGTTTATCCTTGTTTTGTTTGTTTTTCTATTTTTTAGTCTATTCCAAAAATATATTCACTGACACAAAGGCGATCACTCGCTTCGTCATTGGACCCATTCAATTCGTATCAAGGCCAAAGTGTATCTCTCGATTTCTTTTTGGAAACAAAAATTAGAGAAATGGTAGGTATTGCACTGCATTGTGAATGTTAGTTTGCAAATTATATATTTTAAAACTTTGGTACTTTAGATCTACTACTTCAAATTGTTTAAAGTTATAAGTGAAGGAACTGCGAAGCTTCGTAGCAGTAGCGAGGATCGACCCAATTTTCACTTTTTTTCACAGAACAACGAATTTACAGAATTCAAACATAATTTATGTATTAACTAACAAAAAAAATTACAGCATACATTAAAAGAGGAAAAGTGAAGAAGAAATCATACTCTTGAAGATCAACAGTTTCTTCATGAATCCTCTTCAACAGTCATGCTCCAACAAACGAAATTCTAATGAGCACAACCACAAGTGAGACCTCTGTATTCTTTTTTGGGATAAGAATCTCTCAGGAATGTGTGGACTTTGAGATTTTGGAAGAGGGAAGAAAGGAATTTTGAGAAAGGAAGAGAAGTTTCTGGAGAAAAATTCCAAAGATCTTTTTCTTGGGAGTGTCTGTGAAGAAGATGATGATCTGAATGGTAACCAACCCCCTTTACAAGCACTGCCAATAAGAGAAAAGACGGGGAGAGAGTCCAAATTAAAATTCAAAAAATTAATTTAATAATATAAGAAATAATTTAATAAATTATTATTATTATTATATATATATATATATATATATGATAACCACCTTATCATATAATATATATTAAACTATATGTTATATCAAATATAACACATAACCTATAATTATGTCATTTAATATAAATCATTTTTATAATTATAGGTTATGTGTATGCTATTTAATATAAATCACGTTTATATTAAATTTAATTATATGAATCTCATCCATATAATTAATATTTCAATCATATTCAAATACTTAATTCCTCTCAAAATAAAATTTATATTATAATGTATTAAATATATTATATTAATTATATCACATATAATTAATTATCTCAATTAATTTGAAAAATTCAAATGAATCCAAAATTAATTCTCAATAATCCTTGTTGAGGTATAGAGAAGACCTTATGGATTTGTAAATTGAAGGTCCAATGGTACTTAAAGAATTAAACTCTTTAATTAATTTATCCAATATCCATTAACTATCGGTCACTCCACTAAAGATCGATAGTTGTACTTTTCGCACTATAGATATATTTCTGTGTCCAATAGATATAATCAATTAACGGTGCAATAATCCTTCACAAATTGCTCGTAAGTACAACTTGGTCAAAATTACCGTTTTTCTTCTGTAGTTACATCTAATTCTTTAAGTACTATTGATCCCTCTAATAAACAATAAGTCATAGTCCAACTATGACCATTCCCCTCTTGGACCAAGAGAAAGTGTGGCGCCATATTGTTCAAACCCCGGAATTAGCCCTTAAGAGAGAAATTTATCTACTTGCCCAGACATTAGAGAAGGAGTGAATTATGTCTTGTGTAGGTTCCTAGCTACCTAATTAGACGAACTCCCAAAACGGTAGGCTTATTGAGTTGACAATCTGGCCACTCTCATCTATACAAATCAAAGGACTACCTTCATAGGTAAGGGTTCACAACTCATTCAGGGTTCAGGTCATGTCACTTATGGTCATCCTAGTGAAATGTAAATCTCTATTATGAACAGCGTTATATAATGAGACTATTCATTTCATGGTCTAGTCTTATACAAACTCCTTTGTATAGAACACCACACTCACATGTCTCTACATGAATGGTCAGGATCTGTTCATTTGTAGCACTTTACAACAATTGTAACATTTACAAAGCGAGTCGTATTCATAATGTCATTAGGATAAGGTATCTGACCTTATCCATCTACTACAGACCATTTGAGATATCGCTCAATCATGATCCACATGTATGTCTCTACATACATGTTTAAGCTACAGATAATAACTCTTGTTGTTAATTTATTGGTTTGTGGGTTAATGCTACTAAATATTGAGTAAAACATCTCATATTTTATTAAATAAATAAAATGTTTGTATATTACGATTACAAACTATATAACCCATAAGATTTAGGGCATCAGCCCCAACAATAAGGGCCTATTATTTTGGGTATCTTATTTCATGCTATTGAGTCTGTAAGTCCGTGTCAATAGTGATGCAAGTGTTATTGAGACGATCAGTGCAATTTAGAGCAAGAAAGGACTCAATTGGAAGTAGAAATTACATTTTGTGCTAAAGCGTAACTGGATAGTGTTACAACGTTTCCCTTTACGTTGTAGCATATGAGGGCCAGCATTGCAACCCTTCAGTCAAGCGTTGCTATGCTGAAGCATTTTCCATACCAACATTGCAACGCTCTGAGTATCAAGCGCGCACGTTCCAGACGGTTGGAGGTCAAGGGTTCGAATCTTGAGGTAGTTTTGGAGCATTTCTTTTCTTTATTTTCTTTTACTAATGTAATTTAATTGTTTTTTAATTAATTAAATTAATATAAATGTTATATTAATTTAGTTAATTTTTAGGAGTGCCCAGTTTTTGTATAATTTTATTGCTTATTTAATTTTACATATGATGTATAATTAATTTTATATATTGCATAATGTATCTGATATAGAATTAAAATCTCACTAGAGGATAAAAATTTATCATGCATTATATTTAATATAATTGTTATATTATATAGTTGCATGATATTATCAGCATGCTCATGCATCATATTGATTATACATGTTATATTATATGATCGCATTGCATGTACCATTAACATGTCCATGCATCATACTATAGTATAAAAGTTTATATTATATGGTTGTTTGATAGATGTGTTTTGTTTTCATTAGCTTATAAAAGTGTTGCATTATATAAAATGAAAATAGAATTGCATTGAGCATGACATTACTTAAAAATATAATTGTTATATTTAATTAATGTCATTACGCACATGATTATAGGTTTTAACTATTTTATTAATTTATAAGTGTTTTAACTTTGGTGATTAGAATTAAAATCTATAATCAAGAATTGCATGCAAACATAGACTTTAATTTTAAATGGTTTAAAATTAATTTCACCTAGACCTATGTTCAAATATTTCTATTATGATTAGAAATAGGTTAATCTTTTAGTTTCTTTTTAATAGGATTAAATTGGAAATAACAAAAGAATGTATATATAAAATAATTATTTATAAGGGACCTTTTTCTAAGGAAGGTTCTGTCTAAGGCTAGGGTATTTAAGCTAATGAAAATAGAACACCCCTACTTGGGAACCGACTTGGAAGGTGAATTAGACAAGTATTTTATTAGCATGCAATACATGATTTAGTTTATTAAAGTGTTTTATCTAAGTCAAGGTTTTATCCAATATAAATTATTAGACAAGTATTTTATCCAATATAAGAGTTATATTGGGCCAATTTAATAATAGACTTAGATAAATTATTAGTCAGATTTACCTAAGTAATAAACCATAGGTGTTAAAATACTTAGTGGAAAGAAAAAGATGTATATGATATGTTGTTTTTTCCACTCACATTCTCTTTTAAAGTTCACACGTTAGATTCATGTTCGGCTTCAAGGTGCCCTGTGAACATCCCCTTCTGATGGTGTTTGCATGGTCAATATCAAGGTGAATGGAGAAAGTATTTATAGTAAGTGACAGAAGGATGTGTGTCGACATATTCCACGGTCTCCTTCATTGGTTTTCATCGTGAGATCTATTTGCACGACCTCAAGCACCCTAAGAGCATTCCCCTTAAGATGGTTTGTTAGGTCCATATCAAGGAGAACTCCATAAATGGATAGGATCACTTTAGTTTTTGCCTCAATCGTTTTTTTCCTTCTGTTCGCTTATTGAGGCAAAACTCTAGGATCTAAAATAAAGGGTCACACTTACAGGAAATTATTAAGCAAGTTAGTGATTTCTTGACCAAATCAATGGTGATTAATTACTATAGGAATAAGAGTTGATCTGGTGTAATAATTGATTGAGTGTGTCTCAATTCAGTGAACGAATGACTGACCACCTTTCAATGGCTTTTATCCTAGATGACTGAAGCATCACTGCAAAATTAGATGTAAAAAGGTTCATTAAAATTTTGCTAAACTTGAGTGGTTTTATAAGAGTTTTGCTAAAACCTGATGTAGATCAATTTGTTTTACTTCAGCAAAATGTCAAGTAAAGTTCTTTCCATGTTAGCCTCTATTAAGTTGACTAAAGATAATTATACAACACAAAAAAGTTTACTTGATATTATTTTTTGTGGTTGACGACCTAAATTTTATCTTGACTGAGGAATGGCCTCCACTCCCAGCCCTTGATGCAACACGAAATGTTCGTGATGCATATGAAAAGTGGTAAAAGACCAATGATAAGGCTTGAGTTTATATTTTGGCGAGCATATCTAATGTCTTAGCCAAAAGATATGAGGGCATGGTCACAGCACTTCAGATCATGCAATCATTGCAAGAATTGTCTAGGCGAGAGTCCTCACAATTCAAGCAGAATGGGGTTGTTTTTTACGAAACCAGTAATTTCAGCACCTTAAATGAACTCCAATCCTTATTGAATGTCATTGGACTTATAGGGGAAGCAAATGTTGTTAACTCTAGTGAAGTTTATGAAAGATGCTCAACCTTTGAGATAAAATTTGGAGTCTATGGTAAAAGATTTGAAGTTGATTCCAATGTTCTCCATAAAAGGAAAAAATCCAACGACAATAAATATGATTTTCTTGTCTTGGAAACGTGTTTAATGAATAATGACGATTCTACATAGATAATTGATTCAGGGGTCACGAACTACTGTTAGTCTTCCTTTCAGGGAATTAGTTCTTGGAGGCTGGAAGCTGGAGAGATGACTCTTTGAGTTGGTACTAGAGTGGTCGTTTCAACTGTTGTCATAGGCAGACTGAAGTTAATTTTGAACAAGAAACAATATATGTTATTAGATGACGTATATGATATTCTTGTTGGGGTTGATACCCTAAGTCTCGTGGGTCCTATAGTTTGTAATTATAATATACAAACATTTTATTTATTTAATAAAATATGAGATGTTGTATTCAATATTTAGTAGTATTAACCCACTATCTAATAAACTAACATATAAGGTTATCATCTGTAGCTTAAAACATATATGTAGAGACATACAGGTGGATCATATTTAAGTGATAACCTAAATGGTCTGTAGTAGATGGATAAGGTTGGGTACCTTATCCTAATGACACTACGAATACAACCCACTTTGTAGATGTTACAAATGTTGAAAAGTGCTACAAATTATCTGATCTTGATCATCCATGTAGAGATATGTGAGCGGGGGTATTCTATACAAAGGAGTTTGTATAAGATCAGACCACAAAATGACTAGTCTCATTATATAACACCATTCATAATAAAGACTTACATTTCACCAGGATAACCATAGGTGACATGACCTGAATCCTGAGTGAGTTGTGAACTACTGCCTATGAAGGCGGTTCTTTAATTTATGTGGGTGAGTGTAGCCAGATCGCCGACTATATAAGCCTACCATTTTGGGGATTCTTCTGATTAGAGAGCTAGGAACAGCTACACAAGACGAAATTCACTTCTTCCTTAACGTCTAGGTAAGTAGATAAATTACTCCCTTAAGGGCTGATTCTGGGACTTGAACAATGTAGTGCCACACTCTCTCTTGGGTCGAGAGGGGTTTGGTTATAGTTAGACTATGACTTATTGTTCATTAGAGGGATCGGTGGTACTTCAAAATGGTAATTTTAGCCCAACTGTACTTACGAGCAATTTGTGAAGGGTTATCGCACCGTTGATTGGTTATATCCAATGGACACAGAAATATATCTATAGCACGAAGTTGTCCATCTTTAGTGGAGTGACCAGCAGGTAATGTATGTTAGGTAATTTAGTTAAAGAGTTTAATTAATTATCTAAGTATTATTTGAGCTTCAATTTACAGGTTCAAAGGTCCCCTCTGTAGCTCAATAAGGATTATTGAGCATTAATTTTGAATTAGTGTGAATTGTGCAAATTAATTGAGGGAATTAATTATATGTGATATAATTAAATTAATTATGTATGTATTGAGAATTAATTTTGGATTAATGTGAATTGTTTAAATTAATTGAAGGAATTAATTATATGTGATATAATTAAATTAATTATGTATGTGATATAATTAATATAATGTACTTGATACATCATAATATAAAGTTTATTTGGGAGGAAATCAATATTTGAATACGATTCAAATATTAATTACATAGATTAGATTCATATAATTAAATTTAGTATAAATGTGATTTATATTAAAACCCACAAATTAATGAGAGAATTAAAACTATAGGCTATATTGTATTTGATACAATATAAAACTATAGGTTATGTGTTATATATGATATAACATATAGTTATGTATATATGTATATATGTATATATGTATATATGTATATATGTATATGTATATATATATATATTTATTTATTTTAATTGAAATCCATTTAATTTTTAAGGGAGTGAAATAATTTCACTCCCCTTAATTCTCCCTAGATCTCACGTAGAAAGTGGAAGTGGGAGATAGTGGTTTTACGCAAAAGATTTTTTTTTTACTTTTCTTCTTTTTCACATAGAAGAAACAATCGTAGAAAAAGTTTCTGTAATATTTCTCTAAAATATTTTCCCTCTCTCTCAAACTCTCTTCATCTTAAAAAATTATGCAAAGCCCATATCTCTTGCATATTCTCACCCTACCCTAGAGAGAATAGAGAGGACGACATTGTGGTAGTACCCTCATTCGCGTTCGTCATCATTCGTGGAGAATGGATTTTGTGAAGAAAATTTGTGATCTCCAAAGGTATGAATTTGTTCTCCCATTTTCCTTTTAATGCATGTCATAAATTTATTAATTAATGGATAATTTTCTGTTTAGTTCTGTAAATTTCATTATTCTATAAAAAACTGAAAATTGGACCGTTCCCCGCTTCTACTATAAAACTTCATAGTTCCTTCAATTCCTAATTTTAAGAGGAATTTAATTTCGTTTCTTGTTTGATTGAACAAAAGTACTCTCTTTCCTTTTCTGAAAATAAAGTTTTTATTTTTTAGAATGGAATGGAGATTGACTTTGTTTTAATGGAAAGTAACTTGTATATACTACGATCGTTAGTTACAAAGGTTGTCTTAAATACTGACATTTTCATAATGACAACAACTACTATAAGACAAAAAATTTCTCCTAAAGAAAATATCCACATTTGGCATCTAAGTTAGGTCATATTAGTCTCAATAGGATTGAGAGATTGGTTAAAAGTTAACTTCTAAATATTTTAGAAGAAATTTTTTTACATATATGTGAATCATGTCTTAAAGGAAAAATGAAAAAACGACCTTTTATTGGAGCTTATACATTTAGATCTTTATGGTATGATAAATGTAAAAGTAATTGACATAAACTACATTAGAGTGTTTATGTGTTGAACTGATTGTGTGTCTAGTTTAAGTTAATCATGTGCTTGTCACAAGTTTTCTTATAGCTTGCCAAGTATAAACAAACTACCAGTTTCTCGATGTGATCCTGTGAACCCTGAGCCCTAATTTTTCTACTTGTGTATGTTCCCTACTGAGACCACTGTGGTGAGTAGGTTGATATGAGAATTAATGTGTAATTGTAGAGAAAAGGATGAAATGTTAGAAGAAAAGTTTGAGTTTGAAAGCTTGACTCCAGGGTGAAGCTAGAAGAAATGGTTAAGTATAACCCATGCGTTGGAAGCTAGAAAAATGGCTAAGTGTTTACCTGTGCACTGCCCTTGCATGGCAAAGAGAAAAACTATGCATAGACAAGCATGCGGCAGCCAAGTCTTGAGAGGTTAGCGTGCATGCGGCAGCCTAAAGTGTGTGCGAGCGTGGGCACTGGGCGTTGGAGGTGCGCGCTGGATGATCGTGTAGCAATGAGCGCCGCTAAGCGATGCGGTAGGTGATCGTGTAGCTGTGAATGATCTTCTGTCATCTTCTCTCTTCTCTCGCCTCCGCCTTCTAAGTATAAGAAAACTATGAACAAAGGTTAACTATCTTCTATATGGTGAACTCTCTATATGACTCAGCTAGAATAGAACCGAATCGAACTCCCCGAACTCCTTTAACGAAAGTGGCATGTGGTATTTATAGAGCTTCGAGGTGAAAAGCTTTTTCTCTCAAATGATTGCACTGATGGGATGTCATTAATTCTTTGTCTGATGCACCGAATAATTGTCACTAAAAAGTTGAGTGTACTTGCTATAGTGTGTTGTTAACGGCTTGTCAACTAAATTCAGATTCGACCGTCATCAGCTTTCTATCCCATCATGATTTATTAAGCTTTCACCTTGATGCGCCAGCTTTATGCGGCCACGTTCTTGAGCAAATTTTCGCGAACGCAAACGATCGCATAGCCTTGCGGTTGTAATCTCTTAATGCGCTCGAACGTTGAATTCCTTGGATCGCAATTCTGCCTTGTGCCAACACATTTTTCTACACAGAATACGTAAATTAGTTGTTTTAATGCGATGGAGTGATAACGGGTAGAAATACACATTATTACATTGCTAAGTATCTAAACAATGAGGGTTTGCATTGATAAAATATGTTAGATTGTGTCCAAAAAGCATTAAGTTCATAACATTGCCGAGGTTGATCAGATGGGTTCTCCTCCTCCAAGAATTTGACATAGAAATAATTGATCGAAAAGGGATGGAGAACTAAATTGCGGATCACTTGTCCAGATTTGAAAACCCTGAGGTTGACCGCAATGAATCAAAGGTGAGTGCAGTGTTCCCAGATGAGCAACTGTTCCATATTGAAGAATTGCCTTGGTATGCTGACATAGTCAACTATCTGGTTTTCGAGTAATTTCCAGAAGATTATATTGACCACTAGAAGAGGAGGCTCAAGCATGAATGCAGATCTGTACAAAAGGGGGGCAGATCAGATTCTGCGACTATGCGTGCCAAATACTGCTCAACAACGTATTTTATTGCAATGTCATGACTCACTAAATGGTGGCCACTTTGGAGAACAACGCACCACAGCTAAGGTTTTACAGAGTGGATTCTTTTGGCCAACATTGTTTAAGGATGCAGCTAACTACGTGATAAAGTATGATCGGTGCCAACACACAAGTAATATTTCATGGAAACATGCAATGCCGATGAACATCATCTTGGAGCTTGAGTTGTTCGACGTGTGGGGTAGCGACTTCATGGGACCATTCCCTCCCTCGAATGGTAAAAAATTATATTTTGTTAGCCATCGACTATGTGTTCTAGTGGGTAGAGGCAGTGGCATGCGCCGCAAGCGATGCGGTGGTAGTCTCTCAATTCCTAAAGAAAAATATTTTCACTTGTTTTGGCACTCCACGTGCCATCATAAGTGATGAAAGGTCTCACTTTGTCAATCATATTGTCAAGGAGCTGCTGCGCAAATATAACATTCTCTACAAAGTGGCCACCGCATACCATCCGCAAACGAATGGTCAGGCCGAGGTGTCCAATCGAGACATCAAGCTGATACTTGAGAAGGTAGTAAGGCCTTCACAAAAAGATTGGGCAACAAAGCTTGACGATGCATTGTGGGCATACTGAACTACATTTAAAACACCCATAGGTATGTCCCCGTATGCGTTAGTATTCGGTAAGGCGTGTCATTTGCCTCTGGAGCTGGAATACAAGGCATTGTAGGCGGTGAAGAAACTAAACTTTGATTTGAAGAAAGTAGGAGAAGCGAGAAAACTTCAACTGGTCGAGCTAGAAGAATGGAGGATCAACGCATATGAGAACACAAAGATTTACAAGGAGCGTGCAAAGCACTGGCACGACAAAAATACATGCGGTAAGAACCTCCAAGTCGAGCAGAAGGTCTTACTATTCAACTCACGTCTACGGCTCTTCCCTGGAAAATTAAAATCACGTTGGTCCGGACCATTCATAGTTAGACAGGTATTTCCGCATGACGCGATTGAATCAAATGATGATGGAACCAACATATTCAAAGTTAATGGGCAGCTAGTAAAAGCGTATCACAGAGAAGATTGGCATCACCAAGTCGACTCCGTGGAATTGAGAAACTTTGAATAAAGAAAGAAGTAGGTGGTCCCTGTGCTATCAGACGATCGAAATTCATCAGGGACGCAAGTTTTGAGAATCATGGAATCTTTCACTTTTCTTTACTACTATGAATTGTCATTCCACTATATCTTTTCAGCTCTTTATCTATTCTTATTATTCAAAAAAACAAAACAAAACAAAACAAAAACAAAACAAAAGTTTGTTTTGCTTAATCTTATTTGACCCTCTCACTGTTTTTCCTGCAACGATCGAGGCGCTGAATTGCGAAGGTGTTACACGAAGAAACAATTTATCTCATTCTGTCACCACAATCCAAAGAAGATAGATCGCCGCAAAGAAGGATGCATCAATACACAATGCGGCCGACTGTTCAAATTTGGGGGTTGTATTCTTCCTTAACTTTATTTCAAATTTTACACTATCGCATCGCATTTTACTTTTGAAAATTTTATCAACGCATCCTTTTTGATTACCGCAATCAGTTAACATTGATAAACTTAGTAAGCCGCCGCATGCTGTCTCTTTGCTAATTAGGATTTCAATGTTGAAAAACACGCTTCTATTTCATTCTTATATACTAGAGTCGCTTAATTTTAAGATAGTCACCTCATGAAATATTTCTAGAAATTAGGGGTCTGCTAGCTTTCTTTCAAACTCTCTTTACAACACCTTCTAAGAACATCGCATGCCTTCTTTAAATCTTTTGGCAATGAGGACATTGCCGCATTTTAAATTTGGGGGTGGGGTATTTATTTTCGACCTTTCTATTTTGAAAAAAATAAAAAAAAAAAAGAAGAAAAGAGGAAAAATTTGAGAATAACAACTCCACTGTCAACGCAATGGGAAACCCATGTTGATAAGAGTTAAGTTATGAAGGGCACTTACCCGTAGTTGGATGTTCGCATGACACATGTGAGGGCAAGCCAAAACGAAAGTAAGTCGCCAGGATCAACGCATAAAGAAATGACCACAACTCTGTTGCCAAGTAGGTATGAGTTTAGTCTGAGAAAGAGAGCATTACTTGTAGTTGGATGTCCGCATGACACACGTGGGGGCAAGCCAAAACAAAGGCAAGGCACTTGGATCAGCGCAAGGTCAGAAAAAAAAATAATAATGTCGAGAAATATGCCAGGATAAAAATCATTTGACACCCCGGTCGAAAAAGTTTTCTTTTTGAAATAAATCATGCGATGTCTCGAAATCGAGTAAAGTCTTTTTTAAGGTTAAGCTTGCGATCCCTAGGTCTTAGAAATATTTTAAGAAGAGACTTGAATAAGACTTAAGGAAATTTTGGTGTATAGGAGTTGAATGAAGTATCCTTGAGAAATCTAGGAAAAGAACATTGCGATTGACTTGCTAAAGCAAATCTTTAATTTATGCTTGAGGACAAGTATTGTTTAAATTTGGGGGTGTGATAATGGGCAGAAATGCACGTTATTACATTTCTAAGTATTTAAACAATGAGGGTTTGTATTGATAAAATATGTTAGATTACGTCCAAAAAGCATTAAGTTCATAACATTGCGGTCGCATGCGTTCATCGCATCAGAATAGTTAACCTTGGTAATATTTGGCAGAATATGCATTAACGCAAGGCGGAAAGAGCGATCACAAGAAACCATTGGTCGAACGCAACATTACTGCAAGGCTTTGCGGTGATTTGTGTTCACAAACATCTACTCAAGAAGGGTTGCCACATAGAGCCGGCACAACTTGGTGGGCGCATCTACGTGAAAGGCATAATTAATCACGATGGGACAGAAAGCTGATGACGGTCGAATCCGATTTAAGTTGACAGTTGCTAACGATAACAAGTACATTCAGCTTTTTGATGACAAATATTTGGCGCATCAGTCAGGGAATTAAAGTCATCCCATCTGTGTAATCATAAGAGAGAAGTCACCCTTCACCCTGAAGCTCTACAAATACCAAAGGCCTCATTCAGAAAAGGGGTTCAGTTCAGTTAGCTCAGCACGTTTTTGTTCATAGTTTTTCTTTTATCTTAAAGAAGGCGGGGTTAAAGAAGAGTAGAAACGTCGAAAGATCGCTTAGGGCAACTCGAGAGAGACCTGGAGGCGTAGAAGCAGAGAGCGCGCCGACTCTCGCGAGAGCGAGATTATGTTTTGAACACGAGTAGAAAAGACAATGTAAAAGCATGGGAAGCAAGAGATTGCTACCAGGCTTTTTATTCTCTTCTTGCATTGTTATTTTGTACTTCATCTTTATATTTATATAATGGAAGTTCTTATTCTACATCTGTTCACTCTCTTAGCACGCATGAGTAGCTAAAATTGTCGAATGGGTTGAGAAGAACTAAGCTAACATGACCAAGGATGTTCATTGCTTGTGATTATCTTGTGTTATGTTGTGCCAAACATCCCTTTAGAGCTACTCGAGAGAGAGTCTAAAGAAAGAACCTCAGACTCCAGAGAGCTAGGTTAGAATCTAGACTCGAGAGAGCAAGATTAGAACTGCATAAAACAAGAGATAGGGACTTAGAGATAAGCTCTGTTTGCCAACCAACATCGCATGCACCCTAGAGATAGGTATGATATTATGTGGTCGCCTTATTTGTGTGTGTATCATTTCGTCGTCGTATAAATAAGAATAGAGGCTTATGTGTAGGTCCTATAGACTTTTCGCATATATCGCATGTGTTCTAACATTAGAAGCCGTAGCATTCGCATCAAGAGATGGTTTACTATTGTATGTGTGTTACATGATCGCATAGCATGAACACATCCTAAGGAGTGTTAGCCGAAACCCTTCTCAACCTGTTCACCGCATACTCATCACATCTTACGTTTGTAAACTCTTTTTGAACTCCTCTGCATTTGTTTATTTTCATTATCGCAACGAACAAACCAACAATTATTTGAGTTACCAGTTACCACAAAGTTTCCTAAAAATTACCACCACATATTGTTTTTCCAAGTCCCTGAGTTCGACCTTGGACTTACCAGGAAACTCAGAAGGTTTACACTTGGATTCCACTGAGAAAACTTGAGTGCTCAATGCATTTCCATCATCACATATCATTCATAATTCTACCTCATAAAATAACGCATCATGGATGCATGCGATCGCAATGTTCTAAACTTAATGCTTTTGGATGCGATTTTATATATTTTTACCGTCGCAATCCTTCATTGTTTTATATCTTTGCATTGTAATAACATGCATTTCTGCCCGTTATCACACCCCCAAATTTAAAACAATGCTTGTTCTCAAGCATAAACTAAAGATTTTCCCTAGAAAGTCAGCCGCCTTTTCCTTTCCTAGATTTCTCGAGGTGCCTTATTCAAATCCTATGTACCAAAATCCCATTAATTCCTATCTAGGTCTTTTCTTAAAATATTTCTAAAATTTAGGGACCGCAAGTTTAACCTTCAAAAAGACTTTACTTATTTCCGGGCATCGCATGATTTATTTCATATAAAAAAAAAACTTTTTCAACTGGTGTGTTTTCAAATGATTCTTATCCTTGCGTAGTTTAGATATATATTTTTTTCTATGACCTTGCACTAATCTAAGTGCCTAGCCTTCGTTTTGGCTTGTCCCCATGGGTGCCATGCGAGCATCCAACTACGAGCAGGGTGCTCTTTCTCAGTCTAAACTCATGCTCAATTGGCAGCGGAGTTGCAATCATTTTATTTATATGTTAATTCACAATTCCTACCTTCGTTTTGGCTTGCCCCACGGGTGTTATGCGGACGTCCAACTACGAGTAGGATCCGATCAAAACGTTATGATTTTTTTTATAATGCCTAAAAATAGAAAGGTTGAAAATAAATACCGCACCCTCAAATTTAAACATGGCAATGTTCTCATTACTGAAAGATTGAAGGAATTCATGCGATGCTCTTAGGAGGTTTCGTAAAAGCCAGTTTGAAAGAAAGCTGGTGGACCACTAACTTCTAGAAATATTTCATGAGTTGGCTGTCCTAAAATTAAGTTGACTCTAGTATATGTGATTAAAAAAAGAGACATGCATTTCATCATTGAAATCATAATTGGCAAAGAAAAACAATGCAGTGACATATTAAAGTAATCAATATTTAATGATTGTGCCGACTAAAGAGGATGTGATGATAAAATTATTAAAGTTAAAATACGATGCGAGAGTGCAAAATTTGGAATAGACCAGTTGTGTCTTTCGTGTAGCTGCTCCGCAATCGTTCACCACGAACATTGCAAAGAAACATCGAGAGGTTCAAATAAAAGATAGATTTGGAAAATTTTCTTTTTTTTTTTCGAAATGCAAAAAGTAAAAAGAATGTAAAAATGATAACGAATATAAAGAGGTAGAATTGAGTTCATGAAGATTTCAAAGATACTTCAAAAAGATTGCATCCCTGATAAATGTGAATCGCATAACAATCGTAGGGACCACTTATTCCTTTCAATCTGGGCTTTTTACATCCAAGGCGGCTTTCTTTTCTTTTCTCGATCTTCTAAGATCTTGATTTCCTCAATCTTGAGCTTTTTCCCGTTAACGTTCATCACGATTTCTCCGTTGTGTGCATCAATTTAAGCACGACCGGTTGATAGGAATGGTCGTCCCAATATGATGGGTGCATCTTCGTTCTGCTTTATGATCCAAAATGATGAAGTCTATTGGAAAATGAATTTGTCAATTGAGACCGCGACATCCTTCAATTCTCCCTCGGGGTGTACTCGAGATCTGTTCGCAAGCAGAACAGTCTCCGTCATGGGTGTTAGCTTTCCCACATTCAATCGTTTGAAAATTGATAGTGGCATTAAGTTTATACTCGCCCCAAGATCGCATAGTGTTGGACCAATGTAGACCCCTCCAATTGAGCAAGGTATCATGAAGCTTCCTAGGTCACACATTTTTTATGGGATCATAGTATTTAACCTTTACGTTACTGCCATTGTAGCGATTTTTTCTTCATCATTCTATTTCTTATTCAATCTTGGGAATGGTGGTAGTTGTACTTCTGCTTCGTGTTCTAGAGTATTGAAGGTGGACGCAACTTCTAGGTTCATTTTCTCGGGTTCTTCTGAATCATATATCAACCGGTTCTTTGTTTTTACCGCATTCGGGTTGGTCATGATGGGCTCTTCCCTTTCTTCCGCTATTGTTTTTTCACTAAGCAAGGAGATTGCTAGGCATTGTTCCTTTCCTACATCCCCAAGGTTGCGAGGGAGCTCAGTTGAGCTCGGCAACGCTCCTTATGGTCTACTTTTAAGCTCGCCCACAATCTGTCCTATCTGAATTTCAAGATTGCGGATAGAAGTTGCTTGATTCTAGAGTACTGTTTCATTTTTCTCAATATATTGCTTAAGTAGGCTCTCCAGAGATGAAGATTGCGGTGCCTATGAACTACTGGTTTGATTTTGACCGTTCATTCGTGGGAAAAATCCTAGCGGCCCTTCCTTTTGCGCCATAGGTTGATAGCTTTGTTGTTGATTTTTCCATGAGAAATTGGGGTGGTTTCTCCACCCGGAGTTGTACCTATCAGAGAAAGGGTTATTCTTTATGAAGCATACTAACTACGGATTTCTTAGGCATTCTTCAATCGAATGTGCTTCTCCACAGGTGACACAACTCGTGGTCGTTTGAGTAATTGTGTTGACCTGCCCTTTATTCGTTCCCGTGCTACTAATTGCGATGCCTTGTATTAGATTCATCATCGCATTCATTTGGGTTTGTAGGGATGCGATGCCCCCATTACTTGCATCACAATCTTTAATTCTGAATCTTTGATCGTTTTCTCTCCAGTGTAAACCTACAGTAAGGTGCGTTATTGTGAAGGTCTTCAAGAGAAAGGCTAAAAACAAAGCTTACTTAAGAGATAGTCTCAAAAGGGAGACCTATGCTAGTAGCTAATATATGCTTTTGTGTCCCCAGGATTGACACCAGTGATAGAAGCATATCGACCCTTGAGGAATAGTTCTAAAAGTTGTGAGTGACTAAATATTTAGAATGTTTTAAAGAAAACATGTTTTAAAGAAATATTATTCTCATGCTAGCTAGTTTTACAAAATAAATTCCAAGCAAACCATGAGTTATGTTTTATACGCATGCCATGTATGAAAGTTTATTGAAAAACTAATTATGTGTGTTTAATTACACCAAACATGCGTTAGTATCTTTAAAGACATGTTTTCTATGTATTATGCTTTACATGCTTTAAAGAGAAAGTCATTGTATGACTAGTTTTACTTGAAACTTGATACTGAGGGACATTTGAGAAGGTATCCGAACAGCTCGATGCTGAAGGACAAGTTTTGAGAAGGTATCTAAGCAAAAGTACCTAAGGTATGATGGTACTTAGTATGGCCACATGCACGTAGGTAATTAAAGTCAGAGATTGAGCAAAAGGGTTCTCTCTTGACTAGTAGTTGACATTGGGATTTAACCACAGTAGGGTTATTCTCAACTAAGGAACAGTTTTAATGTTTTCTGATAAAAACAGTTTTAATGATTTTCATGAGCAGCGGACGGATCATTCCAAACTACAATCGTATATGAACTTTACAATTACAATCACAAATGGAAACATATGGTTATGCTAAAATACAGAAATTATAACATGTTATACAAAAAACAAAGACAAGAATCAACACACTTTTGTAGATTCATCTTCGAGTTCCTTGATCACGAACGCTTGATCACAGCAACACAGCAACACACGAACGCTCGTCTAACATGACGCTACACTGCACGAACACCACGCACTCGAACTAAGCGATTGCCAAGTTCATGAACACCTCGAACACCACGAACAACCTCCACAGAACCTCGACAATGTCGAGTTGAGTATGACACCACCAAGAACGTTACCTTGGTATTCTCGGTGTGAGAATCCAAAGGGTAGGCTCTGTGTGAACTTGGTTTGAGGCAGAAAAATAGAGGAACTACAATCATGTAAACGATTGAGCAAGTGGGAGATGAAACAACCTATCGTATAGGCTGATGTCCAATCGTTTAGCAAAAGCTATGCGATTGTTTAGCTCATCGCTTAGCTGAGTGTCTATCGCCTACTAACACTCCATGATTGTTTAGCTAACTCCAAGCTGTCGCTTAGTAAATCTAACTTACTTGACAACTTCTCTGTGAGCAAATTAACAACTTTGCAAATCTTTTTCTTTCTCTCAATAAAATTAGGAAAACATTTTTTCTTTTATCTCACGGTTACCATGAAACCACCAATAACCTCCCACTCAATTGGTTATTAGAGAAAAAGAGATAATTATCCAATAATTAATATTATTATAAATATAAATTATAACCAACTTATCATACTATATTTATAACCTATAGTTTTAATATTTCATCTCATGAAACATACAAACCATAGCTCTTTTTCTATTCCACGGCACTTAATGTAAATCTCATTTTCATTAATCCTCCACTTGATGTATCTCATGCACCATACCGATCATATCATATATAATCAAATTACTTCTTGTCAATTTGAACATTTCAAATCAACACCAAGAACTAATCCTCAACTTGAATCCATTGAGCTATCAAGGGGACCTTATGGATTTGCAGCTCGAAGCTCCAATGGTACGTGAATAACTGACTAAACTCTTTAGTCACAGGATCCACCATGCGTTAACTGCCAGGCACTCCACTAAAGACCGACAGCAAAACTATCCTTACCACATATGTGTCCATCTTAACCATTCAACAGTACGACAACCCTTCACAGATTACTCGTAAGTACAGCTTAGCCAATAACCGTTATGCCCATGTAGTTACATTTAACTCCTTAAATACCACTGAATCCTTTAATGAACATAAGTCATAGTTTTATTATGACTGAGTCCTCTCTTCCAAAGAGAAGTTATTGCCACTATGTTCAAGCCTCAGAATCAGCCCTTAAAGGAGCAATCTCGGGGAAGGAGTGAAGAAGTGAATTCCATCTTGTGTAAGTGAGTTCCCAGCTCCCAAATCAGACAAGTCCCCAAAAAGGTAGGCATGTTAAGTTGGCAATTTGGCCACTCTCACTCATACTAATCATAGAACTGCCCTCAAAGGCAGGAGTTCCCAAAACACTCAGGATTGAGGTCGTGTCACCTATGGTCGTTTAGGTGAGATATAAGTCTCCGGTATCAATGGCACTATATACATAGTCTAGTCATCTCGTGGTCCAGTCATATACAAACTCTTTATATAGGACACCCCCACTCGCATGTCTCCACATGAATGGTCAGGATCTACTATTTGTAGTAGTTTACAACACTTGCAAACCTCTACAAAGCGGGTCGTATCCATAGTGTCACCAGGATCAGGTATCCCAAGTTAATCCTTATACTACATACCTATTTAGGTTATCACTTAAAGCATGATCCACTTGTATATCACATATACATACTTAAGTTTACATAAGATAACCATAGAGCTTTGTTTATTGGATATGAGTAAATGCCAGAATGAAATAACAGTTATTTTATTCATAAAACAATGTGTATAATTACAAACAATGAGACTCCGGGAGAATTAGGGCACCAATCTCAACAACCTTGGCATGCGATAAAACATACACATGCTGGAGAAGAAATACTATGCAATTCATAAAACTTGGTTGCTTGAAAACGTATAAACTTATCATCAAACATCATTGAAATCGCATGGTCTTTTATGCACAAAACATTGAAAACATTAAGTTATTTTAGTCACTCACTACTCATATGGGCTCTTAATGGTTTGTAGGCTTCTCCTAACTCCTCATGGCCTGAAGCAACATAATTCCTTGTTAGATTACTTAGAATTCTCATCAAGATGCTTCAAATAGTTTGCTTACTAGCGAGACCCTTACTAGCGGGATCATCACTAGCGAGACCAACACTAGCGAGATTATCACTAGCGAGATCATCACCAAGGAGATCATCACTAGCGAGATCATCACTAGCGAGATCATCACCAAGGAGATCATCACTAGTGAGATCATCTTATGAGCGAGACTTAGCATGGAAATCAGCGAGACTAGGCACAAAACTAGCGAGATTTTTCATTCGTAGCAAGACTTACCATTATTAGCAAGATTTAGCATAAATTTTATTGAGACTAGGTAGAAAATCAACGAGAATTGAGTGAATAGCGAGATTTACACAATCTTTATCTCACTCTCGCTCCCTTAGGTGAGCTGCTGCTTGATCTTCCCAATCAGCTACCCACTTACGCAATAAATTCCTGTTTCAACTTCAAAAATTTATAACTCAAAATCCAGAACTCATTTCAAGAAATGTCCTTCTACAAACTTATTTATAATAGAGCTTTCTATCTTACCTTAAAATTTCAGCTCCAGATTCGATCTCTACAGTCTGTTATCCTTTGAACATCATACCCTATCCAGATTACTCGAATTCCAAACCAGCTTCAGTTATTCTTTGAATTTCACCTCTTTCCTTTCACATTTAGCTCAAGCATCCTTCAACAAAGTTGTTAATAAATGATTTAACTTACTAACCTCAAATTATCAGCTCTAACGCGGTCTCTACAGCTTCTTATCCTTCGAAAAGAATACCCTATCTAGATTACTCGAATTCCAGACCAGCTTCAATTCTTCTTCAAATTCTACCCCACTCAACCCTAAACCTTCTTCTTCTTCTCCAATTCAATGCCTAACTGAAGTACCTTCAATTGTTTTGGTTTGGAGGAGGAGGTATGTCGACAGTAAAAATGGGGAAAGAGTGATCCCTCATCCCACTTAAACCTCCCCACCGACTTGCACATTTTTCTCTTTTTCTTTCATTTTTTTTTCAAATAATCACAAAATTATTTAATTTCATACTTCCATTCAGCCTTTAGTAACAAAATAATAATAATACTAACGATAAAAATAATAATCATATTATGCTTAATAGTATTCTTCCACCCTTGTTCAACATAAATCCCAAACTCAATATATCTCATAAAGATTTAGAATTTGGCTTACCAAAAGCACTCTTGGTTAAATTTACAAGCCTACCCGAGGCATTTCAACACAACACTTAGAGTTTTCCCTTCTTCTTTTCCTTCATTCTTCAAATTTTCCCTACAATGTAACATTCCTCATAAGTAAACATACTTAAGATTGTAATCACATAGTTAACATGCTTAGATAGGGAAAGTAGGGTTCGGGGTTTACATAAACCATAGTTCTTTTTCTCCCTTATAGCATTTAATAATAATAATCCTCCATTTAATGTATCTAATATATTAAGTCAATTATATCTCATATAATTGATGCAATTTAATTATATCATATATAATCAAATTTCCTCTTGTTAATTTGAACACTTCAAAGTAACCAAAAACTGATAATTAACATGAATCCATTGAGCCACCAAGGGGACCTTATGGACATGTAGCTTGAAGCTCCAACGGTACGTGAATAACTGATTAAACTCTTTAATCACGATATCCACCATCCATTAACTATCAGGCATTCTACTAAACATCGATAGATGCACTCTTCGCACTACAAATATATTTTTATGTCCATTGAATATAACCAATCAATAATACAATGACCCTTCACAAATTGCTCGTAAGTACAGTTGGACCTATTTACCGTTTTGCCCCTGTAATTACACCTAACTCCTTAAATACCCCTGATTCCTCTAATGAACAATATATCATAATCCTATTATGAGTAAATCCTTCTCGGGCTAAGAGAAGGTGTGGCGCCACATTGTTCAAGTCCCAGAATCAGCCCTTAAGGGAGCAATTTATCTACTTACCCCTAAATCGGGGAAGGAATGAATTCCATCTTGTGTAGCTGAGTTCCTAACTCCCCAATCAGATGAATTCCCAAAGTGGTAGGTTTGAGTCGGCGATCTGGCCACTTGCACCCATAAAAATCAAAGGACCGCCCTCATAGGTAAGAATTCCCAACTCATTCAGGATTAAGGTCATGTTACCAATGGTCATCCTAGTGAAATGAAAGTCTCTATCATGAACGGCATTATATAATGAGACTAAACATTTCATGGTCTGGTCTTATACAAACTCTTTTGTATAAAGCATCCCTGCTCGCATGTCTAATACATGAATGGTTAGGATTAGAACATTTGTAGCACTTTACAACACTTGTAACATCTACCAAGCGGGCCACACTCGTAGCGTCAATAGGATAAGGTTTCCCTCCTATATCCATCTATTATAGACCATTTAGGTTATCACTTAAAGAACGATCCACTTGTATGTCATTACATATATGCTTAAGTTACAATGATAACTAGGGAACTTAGTTTATTTGTTTGTGGTTAATACAACAAGATATCTCATATATCAAAGACTGTAGTGAAGAAAATATCTCATATTATTACATCACATAATGTTTGTTCATACAGGTGTTTACAAACTACTAGACCCAAGGAGATTTAGGGCATCAACCCCAACAATCTCCCATTTTTTCCTAAAGCTAGTGGGGTATACAAGAAAATTACAAGTACAAATCAATAAACTAGGGCACAATAGCCCAGTACAACAATACTCCCACTTGCCCTAGTCCAGCCGTAGACGATCCTGTAGACCCATGCTCTGAAGGTGGGCCTCAAACATTGTAGCTGTGAGAGCCTTCTTAAACGGATTAACAACATTGTGCTCCGAAGCTATCTTCATGACAATAACATCCTCTCAATGCACAATCTCTCTGATGAGATGGTATTTTCGCTCGATATGCTTGTCACGCTTTTGACTCCTAGGCTCTATAGAATTCGTCATAGCACCACTATTATCATAGTAAAGGGTGATGGGCCTAAACATGTCTGAAATAACTTCCAGATGAACTTCCTGAGCCAAACTGCCTCCTTAGCAGCTTTACAAGTCGCTACATACTCAGCCTCCATAGTGGAGTCAGCGATGCACCCTTGCTTAGTGCTTCGCCACACTACAGCTCCTCCGTTAAGAGTGAACACTGATCCTTAAGTGGATTTCATGGAATCCTTATCAGTCTAGAAATAAAAGTCTGTGTATCCAGTAAGAATCAAATCCTTAGATCCATACACAAGCATGTAGTCCCTCGTTTTTTGAAGATACTTGAGGATGTTATTGACGGCAGTCTAGTGACCCTGTCCTAGATTAGACTGATTTCTACTCACTATCCCCACAGCGTAGTAGATGTCAGGTTTAGTACATAACATCGCGTACATAAAACTGCCAATGACAGATGCATAAGGGACCTGTCTCATTTCCTCAACCTCTTAAGGTGTCTTAGGACATTGCTCCTTAGACAATGTAACTCCATGAAAAAAAGGCAAAAGGACCATCTTGGAGTTCTGCATCGAGTACTTGATCAACATCTTGTCAATATACGATGTCTGAGACAACGCTAGCACTTTGTTCTTTTGATCTCGAAAAATTGAATTCCAAGAACAAACTGAGCCTCACCCAAATCTTTCATTTGGAATTGAGATGCTAGCTAGTTCTTAACTGAAGTCAGTAAACCTACATCATTCCCAATGGGTAGGATGTCGTCTACATATAGCATGAGGAAAACTACTGAACTATTGATGATTTTCTTGTAGACACAAGGCTCATCAACGTTTTGGTCAAAGCCATAAGATTTGAGCACAGTATCAAACCTTATGTTCAAAGATCGAGACGCCTGTTTCAGTCCATAAATGGACCGATTCAGTTTGTAAACCTTTTACTCTTGACCTTGGGCTATGAATCCCTCGGGTTGCACCATATAAATGGTCTCCTCAAGATTACCATTCAGAAAGGCAGTTGAGCACAGTATCAAACCTTATGTTCAAAGATCGAGACGCCTGTTTCAGTCCATAAATGGACCGATTCAGTTTGTAAACCTTTTACTCTTGACCTTGGGCTATGAATCCCTCGGGTTGCACCATATAAATGGTCTCCTCAAGATTACCATTCAGAAAGGCAGTTTTGACATCCATTTGCCATATCTCATAGTCATAATATGAGGCAATGGATAGAAGGATGCAGATAGACTTAAGCATGGCAACAGGTGAAAATGTCTCCTCATATCAACTCCCTCCACCTGGGTATAACTCTTTACCACAAATCTAGCCTGAAGGTTTACACCTTCCCATCAACACCCCATTTCCTCTTCTGGGTCCATTTATAACTTATAGGTTTTAACCCTATTAGGTTGATCTACAAGATCCCATATTGAGTTGAAGTACATAGACTTCATCTTGAGATCCATGGCTTTAACCCATTTATCTCTGTCAACATCCTTCATTGCCTTCTTATAAGACAATGAATCCTCAACCTCGCCATCGGCTACCATATCTAAGATTTCAGTTAAACCCATATAGCGAACAGGTGGATTCGCAACCCTCCCACTACGTCGAGGTTCCCTCAACCCTTGAGATGGATTTGACCTACTAAATGAACTACCATCAACATCTCTTGTTGATGTAGAAGGCCCTTTAACAACTCTTGTTGAAGTTTCAGTAGTGTCTTTGGAAAGTTCACTCAATACTATTTTACTTCTCGGACTATGCTCCCTCATATGATCTTCCTCAAGGAAGGTAGCATTTGTCGACACAAAAACTTTGTTTTCCTTAGGATCATAAAAGTAACCCTCTCGTGTCCCTTTGGGGTAGCCTATAAATAGGCATAGCCTCGAATGTGGTTCCAATTTCTTAGGATTAGCCTCAAGCACATATGTTGGGCAACCCTAGATGCAGAAGTGATGCAAACTAACTTTATGCCCGTTCCACAACTCCAAAGGTTTTTTTGGCAACATTCTTGAAGGAACACAATTGAGGATATAGATTGCAATCTCTACTGCAAAAACCCAAAATGAGTCCGGTAAGGAAGCATAACTCATCAACGATCGAACCATGTCCAACAGGGTTCTGTTTCTCCTCTCCGATACACCATTCTATTGAGGTGTACCAAATGCTGAGAGTTGGGAAGCGATTCAATGTTCTATCAAATAGTTCTGGAACTCAGAATAAAAAAACTCTTCATCTCGATCTGATCGAAGTGTCTTAATTCGTTAATCTAATGTGTCTTCAACCTCAGCCTTGAACTCTTTGAACTTTTCAAAGGATTCTGACTTATGTTGCATCAAATAAACATACAAATACCTTGAGTAATCATCAGTAAAAGTGATGAAATACTCGTAACCTCCCCTGGCTCACACATTCATTTGATCACAAAGGTTTGAATGTACTAACTCTAGAGGCACTTTGGCTCGATAACCTTTTCCAGTAAAAGGTCTTTTAGTCATCTTGCCTTCAAGGCATGACTCACACACAGATAAAGAATTTTCCTCTGACTCGTTTAGAAGTACATTCTTCACCAATCTCTCAATCATATTGAGATTAATGTGCCCTAATCAAAGGTGCCAAACTTGGACATTTTCTTTTGGAGAAAGTTTAAGTCGTTAATTTACGGCAGTTTTAAACATCTCTATGTTATGGAATATTTTCCAGTAATGCTGAACAAATCTCAACACCATCTTTTAGAATAAAGACTTTATTCATAGAAAAGTTGAGAGTATATTTACATTCAGTAGACATTTTACAGCAATTAAATTCCTCTTTAACTCGGGAAAAACATATACACCATGTAAAATGATAAACCTATTCTATAAAGTTAACTGAAGGCCTTCCACTGCCACAGCTGAGATGACGTGCCCAGTGCCTACTCGCATCGTCATCTATCCAGCCTCAAGCTGCCACCGAGATCTAATCCACTAAAAAGAAGAACAAACATGATTAGTGGCCCAAGAGTCTATGATCCAGGCAGAATCATCATTCTCCACTAAACAAGTTTCCAGAACTAGTAAATCACATTTACCTACCCTTAGCCTTAGACTTCTTCCTCTCTTTTAACCAACGTGGGCAGATCCGCTTCCAGTGCCATCCTAGTTGCAATGGAAACATTTTCCTTTTTCAACCAGCACTGGTCCCTGTTGTGCGATAGGTTGTGGGTTAGTCGGTGCCTTCCCCTTCCCTTTACTACCCTTCTTCTTCTTCCACTTGTTAATGTTGGAAGAAGAAGGTGCAAACTTAGTTTCTGAGGTCAAACCTTTGTGGAACTTTTTAGATGATAAAGCAAAATTTGTCGCACCAACTGTCTTTTCCTTGCTTTTTAGCAAGGATTGGAACGTCAGCAACTCATTGAGAAGAGTTGTAAGGGTGTAATCAACCCTGTTCAGAATAGCGTTGCTTACAAAGTGCAAGAAGCTTTCTGGCGACGTTTACAAAATAATGCTAACCTGGCTGCCCTCATCGATGCAGGCTTCGTTCATCTCCACCATGTTAAAGTGGACCATCATGTTCAAAACATGTTCTCGAACAGATATACCCTCTTTCATTTTGGAGTTGAAGATGCTTTTGAGAGCGTCATGCTTGAGCTGCCTAAATGGTTGTCCGAACATTCCCTTCAGGGACTCCATGATCTCACGTGCAGTGACCATGACTCATGCTTCTTGGCCAAGACATCGTTTATGCTGGCCAAGATGTACGCTCGGGCCTTCTCATTCGCCCGTGTCCATCGCTCATATGCGTCTTGAACGTTTTGAACAGCAGTAGGATCTGGAATAGGAGAACACTCCTCCATAAGGATGAACTGAAGATCATCGGTGATTAATATAGTAAGTATTGAGTTTTTCCAACTAGCGTAATTGTCGCCAATTAGTTTTTCGATGGCTGATAATGCTAATGTCGCGGTTGCCATAATTAAAAGTTGCTAAAAAAACATGAACAAACTTAATAAGTCTATTTGCACTACCACTTTTAACACCAATTTTATGTTTTAGCCAAATAGTTTTATTGTACCCTAAGTGAAAGACATCTATTTTGCAATAATGCCCTAGTGAGGCAGGACAAAAGTCACCAGTGGGATGATCAAATGCCCCTTCACTGGGATGAGACATTCTCAACCATTAGATAGAAACAACTCTTGTAACTCTCTAACAATCACCATTTTTCGGTCCAGAATTTGTCAATATTTAACAATTCTGGTAAGTGTAACCCCTCATTTTAGACCCTAGAGTCCTGCCCTAATGCCCACCATAGGGAAAAAGCGGATTAGGACAAGAGACTAAAGCGACCTTATCTTTTTCAGGAGATCAAATAAAGAGTCGTGCAAAACTGCCATCCTTTAGGGGGACACTCCTAGGGTGCCTCGAGGCGATGCACAAAACATTATCCAATCTAATGAGGGAGACCGTAGGATATGTTGTGACACGCCCCGCTCCCACTTATTATAAACATTCTCTCCGTTCACCTTGGTATTGACCTACCCAAACACCATCCTTTAGGGGGACACTCCTAGGGTACCACGAGGTCGAGGATAGATCTCATAGTGTGAACATTAGGGAGAAATGTGTAGAGGTTTAAGTGAAGTATCGTATACCCCAAGTACCTCCTATTTAATGTTCTACTTAGGGATTCATTAACTTAGACAATTCGGTTACTGATTTTATCTAAGTGTGGGATTAATTTGCTAAAAAACTACTCTTGCTTTTGATAATTAAACAAGTTTGAATCAAGTCCCATTAAACACTTTAATAGACTATCATCGAATTTTCATGCATGCATCAAATCTATCTAATTCACCTTTCCAGATAGGTTTCAAGTAGGAGTGTTCCGTTTCCGTCAACTTAAATACCCCAGCCTAGACAAAACCCGCCTTAGACAAAATGTCTCTTATATATAGATTTTGTACATATTTAATATTTTATTAGTCAATTTAATCCTATTAAACTGATTAAAAGATTAAACTTACGTTTTTAATCTCATTAGAACCGTGATCTTAGGTCTATCTCAATCAAATTTTAAAACTATTTTAAAACCTGATTAAACCTAAGTTTGCATGCATGTCTTTCTTATTGATTTTAGTTCTACTTTCTAATATAACTCTTATAAAAGAAACAAATAAAATCATTCACATTGCTAAGCTAGACTAGGTATTTATAACTTTTATAAATTAACCTATGTGTCATGCTTCATGCAATATTCATTCATTACTATATATAACTCTTATATAACTTGTAATGAACTAAGCATACATGCTTTCATACAACCTTACACTATAACACTTATAATATGAAGATGATGCATGGATATGCTTAATGCATGCATATATTATAACTCTTATATTATATGATGCATGAGCATGCTTTAAAGTAATTTAGTCATGCAAGCTACTATATCATAACTCTTATAATATAGAGATGATGCATGACAAATGCATAAACTATAGTGGGTTTTAAAAACTATATGGCATACTTTATGACAAATAAAAATAAATATACATCACATGTTCATTCGTCAAGAATCAAAGGACTGGGATGATTAGCCTCAAAAATCGAAAAAAAATAAAGCTATCTATTAAAAAACCAACGAGCTAACCTGTTCAAAGAGGCGAACCGAGTCTTGAATCGTCCAGGTGAAGCATCGTTCCTTTGATTGTATAATAGCTTCGTGTGATCGTCTAGTGATGTTGAACGATAATAAATGATCATTTAGCATGGATCGTGTGCCTATAACTATGCGATGAAGCATGAAGGCCACGCGATCGTGCAGCATACATCGTGCAACGAATGCCTAAACAGTCGAGTAGATGACAACTATGCGATGAAGCATGATCATCAAGACAATCGCGGAGCAAGCATCAAGTATCGCATACCAAGTGATTGCGTAGCCAGTGACTATGTGATAAGCATGTTGGCTGACTCAATCGTTTTATGCGCGCACCTACCATGCGATGAATATTAAAACCTCAACGATCATTTACCTCAACGTCTACACGATGGAGTAGCCAATGCAACACGATTGAGTAAACTCTTAACCCGTTCACTCAGCATCAGCCACACAGTCATTTAGCAAATACTACACTATCAAGCAGAACTTTTCTACACGATCCCGTAGCCAAATTTAAACGATTGTTTAACCTGGGCTACACGATGCGACCAACTCTTGGTCTTCTTCCACAATGAGAACAACATATTTATGCACTGAAGCTTCTTCACAAACAACTCATATAAACTCAAACACTTTGAATACAGACTCAATAATATTATCAATATGCCCAAAAACACAGAGGCCCTTATAAATGAACTTGAAAGTAAAGAAAGCTTTAAACAACAGAGGCAACCATCCCAAAACATCCATCGATTCAAATCCTCAACTACATCTAATGTTTAAACGCATTCCATGCTACATAAATCCCACCAACACCGTAAATGTAATTCGATATAGCAATGGAATTTGGACTATCTGACTAACCTGGCTTTGATACCAATTGAAGAAACACTTATCAAAGAGACCTGTGAGTGTAAACGAGATCGTTCCAAATCCCATTGTGATAGAACATACACATTTATAATCAAATAGTAATAGTTATGCAAAACTCTAAATTTCAACATGCTACAAAAGGGAAATACTAAAGATCTAGAGAACTCACCCTTGAAGAATTATTCTTCTCGTTCCCTCAATCTTACTACACGATCATTCACCAACTTCACGCCTCATCAATCTCCTTGAACAATAATAAATCTACACTTGTTCCTCGAACAGTAAGAAGACACCACCAGAATGCTACATTGGTATTCTCGGTATGAGAATCCAAGAGTTGTGGGCTCTGTAGGATTTGGTAGAGGGTTGGAGGAATTTTACATATCGTATAGATGATCGAGTAAGTGGGAGATGCCTATAATCTATCATATAGACTGAGTACTCGATCATTTAGAGAACATATGACTATCTATAGAAAACTCGTTGCACGATCGTGTATTCTCTTAAGCTATCGTATAGCTAATTCTTTTGATTGTACGATTCTCAATCTCTAAATGATCGCCCTTTTGAAAAAATGAAAACGATTTTCATTTTATCCATCAGTTACTATAACTGATCACAACTCCCACTAAGTTGGTCATTGGGAGAAAAAACCGGAATCAATTATCCCATAATTGATTTAATTATAAATATATAATATATTCATAACCTATAGTTTTAATATCACATCTCATGCAATATATAAACCATAGTTCTTTTTCTCCCTTATAGCATTTAATAGTAATAATTCCTCCATTTAATGTATCTAATACATTAAGTCAATTATATCTCATATAATTGATGCAATTTAATTATATCATATATAATTAAATTTTCTTTTATTAATTTGAACATTTCAAACTAACCCAAAAACTTATTCTCAACATGAATCCATTGAGCTACCAAGGGGACCTTATGAACCTATAGCTTGAACCTCCAACGGTACTTGAATAACTAACTAAACTCTTTAATCACGATATCCACCAACCGTTAACTGTTGGGCATTCCACTAAAGACCGACAGCTACACTCTTCGCGCTACAGATATATTTTTGTGTCCATTGGATATAACCAATCAACAGTATGATGACTCTTCACAAATCGCTCGTAAGTTCAGTTGGGCCTATTTACCGTTTGTCTCCTTTAATTACATCTAACTCCTTAAGTACCACTAATTCCTCTAATGTACAATACATCATAATCCTACTATGAGTAAATCCTTCTCGGGTCAAGAGAAGGTGTGACACCACATTGTTCAAGTCTTGGAATCAGTCCTTAAGGGAGCAATTTATCTACTTACCCCTAAATCGAGGAAGGAGTGAATTCCATCTTATGTAGCTGAGTTCCCAACTTTCCAATTAGACGAATCTCCAAAGTGGTAGGTTTGAGTCGGCGATCTGGCTACTCGCCTCATACAAATCAAATGACCGCCCTCATAGGCAGGATTCCCAACTCACTCAGGATCAAGGTCATGTTACCTATGGTCATCCTTGTGAAATGAAAGTCTCTGTCATAAACAGCGTTATATAACGAGACTAAACATTTCGTGGTCCGGTCTTATACAAACTTTTTTGTATTGAGCATCCCCGCTCGCATGTCTAATACATGAATAGTCAGGATCAGACTATTTGTTGCACTTTACAACACTTGTAACATCTACAAAATGGGCCACAATCGTAGCGTCAACAGGATAAGGTTTTCCTCCTATATCCATGATCTATAGACCATTTAAGTTATCACTTAAAGCAAGATCCACTTTTATGTCATCACATACATGCTTAAGTTACAATGATAACTAGGGATCTTAGTTTATTGGTTTGTGGTTAATGCAACAAAATATCTCATTTATCAAAGATTGTAGTGAAGAAAATATCTCATATTATTACATCACATAATATTTGTTCATACAGGTGTTTACAAACTATTGGACCTAACGAGATTTAGAGCATCAACCCCAACAGCTTTAACGTGTGAAAAATATATGGAGAAGATAGGGTTGAGGAAAGATTAATGTCGCATCCCTAAGTTTAACTTTAAGGGTAATCCTTGCTTGCAACATCTGTTCATCACACACCTCTCGACGGCCAACCACACTTGTCATATTTCTATCATGCGTGTGTGATGTTGCATTGAATAGAAACACTTTTTACTTTGCTTAGTAGGATCCACAACTAATTACTCTCTCGGGTAGTTAGTCATAGCTACTTGACTCAATGAATGATCATAGGCAAGCATTTAAATAGTCATAAACTAAGCAAACAGGCTTAACCTTTAAAGGTTCAACTTAGTTCATAACATTAATCTTCCCCCTTATCCCGTGAAGATTAGTTACTCATGATGAAAGAAAAATTGAAGGTAAAAATAGAGAAGATGATTAAAGTAGACATGGTGATAAACAGATAGATGGAATTATTGTTTACGAAATAAATAAACTCTTAAATCAAAATGTAATACAACAACAAACAGTAGTAAAGAAGTGATGGAAAAAGGCAGTTGTCAGCAAGTTCTTGCTTCCAATAGATGAGTGTCAAGGTTGCTGGTGATAAGATGGTTGTGTGGAATGTTGAACGCACTCTCAGACTCTTGCTTTGGTGAAGCTCTGATGAAAAATTAGGGTGAAGTTTGGAAATGGAAGCTCTTAGAAAAATCCCAAATTCTCCGACCATTTTCTTTATGGGTGTCAAGGTTTTATTTATAGAGCCTTGCGCTGAAAATTGTTGGAATTTCCACTCTGATTAATCGTCATCTCAGATGCGGTAGGTGAGGGTGCCAGCACTGCTATCATGGTCAACATTCTAAGGATTTCGGTAGAAGGTCTGCTGGTATAGGGTTAGAGATCCCGAGGCATGCAATCGACTATTTGTTCATCGGGTAAGAGATCATCGCATGCAATCAAGTCCTGCGAACTACTATAAATAAACACT
Organism: Benincasa hispida; assembly: GCF_027475165.1. Taxonomy (NCBI): domain Eukaryota; kingdom Viridiplantae; phylum Streptophyta; class Magnoliopsida; order Cucurbitales; family Cucurbitaceae; genus Benincasa; species Benincasa hispida. Next base: position 50,568,231 of record NC_143482.1, read on the forward strand.
TTTGGTGCAATTTAAATCATGATATTCGGTTAGCGAGAAACTTTTAGTGTACTTCAGTGCAAGTATGATATTTAGCATGAATTCTTAGTATAATCAATGGATATCTGCTTATCTACCCTCATTATTCTAAATAAAAGGCTACAATAACTTGTATTTCTACATGTTATCACACCCCCAAATTTAGAATAATGTTTGCCCTCAAGCATATCTTATACTAAGGAAATTCAGACTTTACTCTTCACCTTAACGTTGCAGTGATTAGCTTCTCAGATTGCCTTTCACCTGCATTCCTTTATCAAGCTACATTTTTCTCTTGAGCCTGGTCGCTTCACTAAGGAAATGTTTTCTTAATTTAAATCCAACAAATCTTAGCTAAAAAAAACCTTTTTCTTATTTTGAACACTTTTCTGTCTTGTTTTTCTTTTGTAGTGCATTTGTTTTAAAAAAGAAAAGTTGTTTTTGACACTTTTCAATTACTTATTTAGATTATAACAAGGCGTTGAACTTGGTTACACCCTTCGTTTTGACTTGCCCCCACGGATTGTTGGGTTTTTGTCCTAAAACTCGTAGTTTGTAAAATTAAATATATTCTATTTGCAATAAAGATGTTATTGAGGTTTATTCAATAAAATTGTTATTGAATATGTAAATTGCACTTGCAAGAACATAAATCCAAGAAACTAAGATCCATGGCTACATGAGTACTTGGACTTTATGTGGAGACATAAGAGTGGAAAAGTTCAAGTAGATAGCCAAAACGGTCTATAGTATACGGATAAGGCTGGGTACCTTATTCTGGAAACACTATCAGATGTGGTCCACTTTGTATTTAAGTACAAACAATGTGATCCTAAATCGTTCATGTGGATACATGCGAGGGGAGACATCTTATGCAAAGAGTTTGTATAAGACCAGACCAAGAAATAAGTCACTCTATTTTTTAACATCGTTTACTATATAAGACTAACTATTTCAAAGTGATGACCTAGGTAACTTGACTTTAATCCTGAGCTAATTATGAACTCCTGTTTATTGAGGATTATTGTAAGACCCTAACCCTTAACCTAGACTGTATTGGGTTAAGATAAGGAAACGAGTCTTGGTCAAAGGGGTTTTTCTAGAGTGTAGGGTTTGGGCAAGTAGCCTTTTGAGGTTAAATTGAGATTAATTGACGCGAGGATGCGCCATGGGTGGTGTTCGGTCATGGACATGATGCGCCAAATAGGAGGTCATTTGAGATTAAAATTAACACAATTGAGGTGAGTTCGATGCAAGGGCTGTATATAAGGGCACTCGGCCAAGATGATTTACGATCATCTTGGGAGATAGAACCACTAGACTAGTTTAAATAAAAGCCTCGGGAGATTGGCTAAGTGTGGAGGCTTGCATTGAAGTTTCGCGCGCTGGTTGATCGTGTAGTAAATAAGCAGTGCTACACGATAAGGTAGTCGATCGTATAGCAAATGAGCAGCATGATGAGGTAGACAATCTTATAGTAAGTGAGTAGCGCTACACAATGAGGTAGGCGATCGTGTAAGTGGGCGCTGGATGATCGTGTAGCAATGCGGGGAGCTAAGCGATACGGTATGTGATCGTGCGGTAAAGTGCAACGCTAGACGATAGCACTATGCGATGGGCGATAGCGTTAGACGATGAGGCATTGGCACTGCACGATCAGCATCAGCGATAGACGATGACGCTGAGAGATGGTGCTATACGATGGGCATGTGCACTAGACAATAGTCGTGCTTCGCTAGACGATGGGTGTCAGCGCTACACGATGAGCAAGAGCTATGCGGCAACACTATGCGATCATGATATGCGGCCATGCTATGCGATGGTGCTATGCGGCAACACTATGTGATGTTGCTATGCGACCACGGTATGCGATGGTGCTATGTGGCACACTATGCGATGGTGCTATGCGGCAACACTATGCGATGGTGCTATGCGGCGGCAGTACTAGACGATGAGCTAGGCAATGAGACAAACTATGATGGACGCATGGTAAAAGGTCTTGCAGTACATAAGGCTTGTGAGGTTGATATGCATTGGTCTTGAACAAGAGACTAAGGACGTTGACAAGCAACTAAGACATAATCTTAGTATCAGAGCATAGGTTTATGTAAAACCTAAGGAAAAAGGGAATGGTAACCAAGTCGATACTAAGTCAATATCAGAAAAAAGGTTTATGTAAGGTCTGGAAAGTTGAGTCTAGTATGGTGTATATAAAACCTACGGAAGTTGAGAATAAAAATTGACACTAGTGTCAAGACAAGAGTTTATGTAAAACTTGGAAGGGAATAAGAAAGAAAATTGAGTTGATGCCAAGTCGGTGTCAGGGAAAAAGGCTTACCTAGAATTTGGAAGTCAGGTACAATTAAAACTGGTTTGAGTCAAAACCTAAAAAGGGTGGATAAAATGGAGCAAGTAGAAAACCTGAGATGGAGATGAGTAAAGTAAGGTCCTAGTAAGACCAAGGAAAGGATAAATGATACCAGGTGGGTATCGGGAAATAGTTAGTAACGAGCAGGGAAAACAAAAAGGGTTACAAGAAACCCTGGGAAAAGGGAAATAGGGTAAAAAGATTAGTTAAAATTATATAGTAACTTGAATGACTTTCACTGTAGGAGATGGATCTGAGCAGCAGACCCTGGTGATGGCAGGACTCCCGAACGTAGGAATTTATCCGCGACGCTAACTTAAGGGGAAACCCTGAAATGATTGAGCATAGTTTAACTGATAACTTTGAACATCAAACTTCTGTGCCTAATTTGAGTTTATCGGAATCCCAAGGAAATAGGGAATGTTCGAGGTGTGGTAAAAAGCACAGTGGTCCTTGTTTAATTTGGACCGGGATTTGTTATGGCTGTGGTAAATATGGCCATATTCGAAAAAATTGTCATTATTTCCAAAAGAAAACTAGGAAAATACAGGAGCGGTTCCAGCAAGAAAATCATTTACAAATAGTTGCAGACTCTAGCAGCGAAAGCAAAATGTTGATGTCAGACCTAGCATATGACTAGGAATTGAGAACTAGTGTAGCTAGGTGTTCATTCCAGGATTGGGTATGAGAAGTCAAGACCGACGTGCCTCAACGAATAATAATTGAGTTTGAAGAACGACCTACTAGTGGACCGAATGACGAGGAATCTTACAAGTTCTGCATCTTCTGCAAAGAGCTCGAACATGTGCAGGAGAACTGCCCGTGGAGGGATGATAGACCACGAATTAACTTTAGGGACTTGTATTTCCGAGACCGGAATTAGGGAGTAACAAAAAACTTTAAAGGGTGAAGGGCAGTAGAAATGTAAATATACTTAAAATGTATATAACTTGTGTTAATAAATAAAGAGTAACATAAATTGTATGTTGGGTGTATGTTTAATCTGTATGTGATTGCTTGTAGCTAAAATGCTGAGAAGTGGAAAGCGTTGAAGTAGACAACACTCTGGGGATGAGAGTGGAAATGTATCAAGTCGTCCAAGGGAAAGAACGAGGGATGAGGAACAAATGGACAAGTTTGCTCAGAGGCTACAAGAAAGTCTGGGAACCATACAGCTAGACCCCGAGAAGAAGTACGGGATAGAGCGGCTGAAGTCATTAGGTGCTACGATTTTCGAGGCGAAACAGACCCTACAGATGCAGAGGTTTGGATGAATCAACTGAAGAAATGTTTTTGGGTAATGAGATTCCCTAAAGACAGAAAGGTAAGTCTTAGAACCTTTCTATTACAAAAACAAGCTGAGGATTGGTGGAAATTGTTAAGGAACAGGAGAGGAGATAAGGAAGAACCCTGTTGGGAAGAATTTTGAAAAGCGTTCTTCGAAAGATTCTATCCTCAATCATTTCAGGATGCGAAACGAGATGAGTTTCTATAGCTCGTGCATGGAAGTATGACTGTAGCAGAATATGAATTAAAGCATATTGAACTTTCAAAATATGCCTTAAACATAATCGAGGATGAGAAGGAGCGCTACAAGAGATTTGAGGCAGGATTAAGACAATAAATCTGAACCCCTGTGACAGCTGCTGAATGGGTAGAATTCTCGAGATTGGTAGAAACGGCGATGCGGGTGGAAATAAGTCTAACGGTAGAAGAGTTAAAGCCAGAAAATGACTCGTTAATAAACAGGTGGCGAAGGGAGGAATGGAAAATTTTCACTCCCAGAGTTGAAAATAAGAGTTTGTGGAAGAGAAAGGGGGTTACGAAAACTAGAGCAGACTCTAGAAGAGAAAATCAAATAAAAGAGTCAGTGGCTAGTGTAAATCAAAGACCTCGGTGTACAGTCTGTAATAAGTATCACTGGCGTAAATGTTGGGAATAAACCCAAAGGCAGTACATGTTTTAAGTGCGGTAAACCAGGGCACTTTAAACGAGAATGTCCACAGTTGATAAATTTGGAAGCTGGAAGTATACAACAGAAGAGTAATCAAGGAGTAAAACCAACAACTACGAGGGAAGGACGTAGTGTTGGGAGAAGAAGAGATGAGTCAGGGAAGCTGACGTTGGGACAGATGTACGGGTTAACTCAAACCCGAGAAGAAGACATGCCCAATGCTGGAAAGGGTAAGGGTAAGGTTATAGAGGATTGAAATAGAAGCTAATTATTTGTAATTAAAATTTGTAAAAAAATAAATAAATAAAGTTTGTTGTTGATTATTGGCTAAATTTCGAGGACGAAATTTTATTTAAGGGGGTGGTAAATGTAAAACCCTAACCCTTAACCTAGACTATATTGGGATAAGATAGGGAAACGAGTCTTGGTCAAAGGGGTTTTCTAAAGTGTAGGGTTTGGGCAAGTAGCCTTTTGAGGTTAAATTGAGATTAATTGTCGTAAGGATGCGCCAATGGGTGGTGTTCGGTCATGGACATGGTGCGCCAAATAGGGTGTCATTTGAGATTAGAATTAACACAGTTTAGGTGAGTTCGACGCAAGGGCTGTATATAAGGGCACTCGGCCAAGATGATTTGCGATCATCTTGAGAGATAGCACCACTAGGACTAGTTTAAATAAAAGCCTCGGGAGATTGGCTAAGTGTAGAGGCTTGCATTGAAGTTTCGCGCGCTGGTTGATCGTGTAGTAAATAAGCAGTGCTACACGATAAGGTAAATGATCGTGTAGCAAATGAGCAGCACGATGAGGTAGACGATCGTATAGTAAGTGGGCAGTGCTACACAATGAGGTAGGCAATCATGTAAGCGAGCGCTAGACGATCGTGTAGTAATGCGGGGAGCTAAGTGATGCGGTATGCGATCGTGTGGTAAAGTGCAGCGCTAGACGATAGCACTATACGATGGGCGATAGCGTTAGACGATGAGATGTTGGCACTGCACGATCGGCATCAACGATAGACGATGATGCTGGGCGATGGCGCTACGATATGGGCGTGTGCGCTAGACGATAGTCGTGCTTCGCTAGACAATAGGCAACAGCGCTACATGATGAGCAAGAGCTATGCGGCAACACTATTTGATGGTGCTATGAGATGGTGCTATGCGGCAATACTATGCGATGGTGCTATGCGGCAACACTATGCAATGGTGCTATGCGACAACACTATGCGATGGTACTATGCAACAATGCTACGCGATGGTGCTATGCGGCAGCAGTACTAAACGATGAGCTAGGCGATGAGACAAACTATGATGGATGCATGGTGAAACTTCTTGTGGTACATAAGGCTTGTGAGGTTGATATGTGTTGGTCTTGAACAAGAGACTAAGGACATTGACAAGCAACTAAGACATACATTCGATGGTCTTGAGGGATGCAGTAACAAGAAGCTAGGCGATGGTAAGTCGTACCATGAAGCGTCAAGTGAGACTTAGCTTGACTCAAGGGTTGACATGCGTTGGAGATATACTATATGCGTTGGACATCCGAGGGCATGTGGTCACATAGGACAAGGCTAATAGTATGTGTTGGAAGAGTATGGTCATAAACCTAGTTGAGCGCATAGGCCATAAGTAGGCCATGCAGGAAAGGAAGGTATGCGGCCAAGGATGCAATGCCTTCAGTTTTCACTCAAGTGATGCATTGATGAGAAAGCCACGAGTTGATGATGGCTAACCAAGAAAATTACATGCATGGCCAAGCAATAAGGTTAGGATGAGCCTTGCGAGCATCTAGCATATGCGACCAAGTTGCATCAATCGGATGCACAAGGTAAGGTTTCTTTAATTGGAAATGGCACAATCGAGGTTAGTAGGTCGCATATGGGGAAAGGTGCTAGGCAACAATGGCTTGAAGGGTGTTATGTTGAGATTAAAAAGACACCTCAACGGCGCAAATATGGAATGGACGCATACACCAAGAGGTGGTGTCCAGACATAGGTATGTTACGCCAATTGGATGGACGCATTTGCCAAGATGGCTTGCGATCATGAGAGTGTGGAATGCGCCCATGGTGATGCTAAATCATCCGAACATATGACTTGTTGGAGAGAAATCTTGGACCTTAAGTAAATGAGGTGGCTCAAGGACATTACATGCCATGTAATCCTTATCTACTTAAGTAGGAGGTGTAAGGCTAATATGACATGCAAAGTGAACCCTTTGCATTGGCAAAATAAGGTTAAAATAACTCAAGGCCATGGTGGCAAGGGATTAGCATTAGCAGCACGAGGGAAAGACATTTGGACTTGAGGTGTAGCATGGAGAAGAGCCCGGGATACCTATAAATAGGGGGCTTGGCATGAGCATTTTACTCGTGCCATTCCCAAGTTTCAAGTTCTAAAGTCCTGTGAGTTGAGAATAAGGTCTCGTGCTGTCGTCGCATTTGGAGTACAGAGGAGAAAGAAATTGCATTAGCAAGGTGAAAGGCCAGATTGCCGCCCAGGTCGACGAACACCAACGGCCAGCGCATCGAACAGACGTCGCGATCACAACGCGAGGTTTGACGCCGCAGATGCCTTGCCCAGCCCCTATACACGCGTTGTTCCGCCCTGTCACGAGCACCAGTGCCCAGATTTGGTCAAAATAACCTCCAAACGGGCTGTTTAAGGGGTTTGGTCGATTTTTGTCATTCTAAGTAGGGTAAGCTGGTAAATTTGGTATAAGAGAATATTTTGGATATTTTAAAGTTATTTTGTGAAATTATGGTATTAATTTGGAATTTCCTTGGAAATGGGAGGAATTTCAGGAAACACTTCAAAGGAAACTTGCAGAGAAGAGTCCATGCAAAAACTGAGTGGTTATTGTGTTATTGTATTATTGTTGTATTTCTATATATATAAGTAAATATATATAGGGGATAATGTTAAATTGGCATGATCAGGGATACACGTTTATCTTGTTACTATGCTTGTTAAGATATTGCTTGTATGTTTGTGTTGGAAACTGAAATTGTACCCGGGATATATAGTTAGCATGCTTGAAAAGGTACTTGGCGGGAAAATATAGTCGGCCTCGGCTGGCAGGAAAATATAGTCGGCTTCGATCGGCGAGAAATCATAGTCGGTGACGACCGGCGGGAAATATAGTCAAGTTACTTAATCATAGTTAGAGGGAAAATAGTCGATGTGCACATTAGCGGAATAATAGGGTACAGGAAAAGTTTCCACAAGAATTGTTGTTACATTGTTTTAAGGTACGTGTGAAAATGCTGGGGAAAAAGTATGATCATGCCAGGGATAACCAGTGGTAAAGCTGGGAATGTTTGCATTATGTAGTAACCAACGAATGAGTTGGGGATAATCCAGTGATTTGGCTGGAGAAATAATTTTGAACTTGTGGTCATGTTCTTATTAATTATGTATTGATTTCCAAAAAGTATATTTCTGAAGTCAAAGTTATTGTTTATTCAAAGGCACCACTCACTGGGCTTTATAGCTCATGTTTTCCAAATATTTTTCTTTCCCCTCCCCCAGGTAGCGCAGTGGAGCGTTCAGAGAAAAGCCACCAAGCCACCAACACCAGGAATTGGTAATCTCTCACAGAGCGTGACTCGGATTAGGATAGCTGAAGATCAATAGGGTAGCTAAATCATATATAAAATTTATAATGAATATTGTAGACATTCTTAATTCTTAGTACACATAAAGAATTATTGGTATATTAGCTGTCCTAGTTGTGAATTGGCTGTCTTCACGCCCTCTTTTGGGTCTTGGGCTAAGGCTCGGGAGGGGGTGTGACAATTATCCTTAGATTTTCATGGTTGAGGGTTGGTCCAACAGTGCTAACTCAATAAGCCCCCCATTTCAGGGGTAAGATCGGGTAGATAGCTGGGGACATAGAGTTCAGGACAGAATTTACTCCTACCCGCTTTTAGTGATAGTAGAGAAGTTGTTCCTTTAAGTGTTGACTTCAGATCTTGAACAAGAGGCCCCACCCTCTCATTGCCTCGAGAGGGGACTTGGTTTGGTGATTGGATAACAAGCCAATTATTCATTAAAGGATCAGTAGAACTTAAGGAACAATATGTAATCTCAGGGGTAAAACAGCTTTTGACCCAGTCGTTATAACAACTTGTGAAGGGTTGACTTACTGATTATGGTTAAATCAAGTGGACAGAAATATATCTATAGTGAGGGGAGTGCAATTACTGGGCTTTAGTGGAGTGACTCGGTAGTTAATGAACGTTGATTAATTTTATTTAAAGAGTTTAACCAATTAATCTCAAATTGTTGGAGCTCATGATCAGTAGGTCTATAGGTCCTTCTACTAGCTCGTAAAAAGATAAAAACCTTATAATAGAGTGTTGAGAGAATTTGAAATGTTCAAATTCGGTTTAAGGTTTAGATTATTATATTCGATATGATTAATGTTTAATTAACAAACTAAACAATTTTTTGGAGAATGAAAATATCTAAATGTGATTTAAATATTAGATACATGAATAAAGATTCATGTTTGGATTAGGTGTTTTATTAATTTAATATTTGATATTAATTTATTTATTAAAATAATTAATTAAACTTATTTAATTAATTTTTTTATTTAAAATAAAGTATTTTAAATAGAAATTAGGTTTTTTTTAATTTAATTTGATTTTATTTGAGAATTAAAATTAAATTAAAAAGAAAAATTAATTTAAAATTGGAAAGTTGGTTTTTCCCATTTTTTTCATTTCTCCTCTACCTAATCCACTTAATTAGTGGATGTTTGAGTGTCAAACTCTCATTCTCTTCAAATTTGCATGTTTGAATTGAATAAATACACGACTTTTTAAGTAAATTCGTCTATGCAACTTTAAAAAATAAAGAGGAAATTTTTTTTTCTACTCTTCAATCCAAGGCCTGAGAACAGTAGGGAAGATCAAATGATGGTTTACAACAAGTTGTTAAAGAGAACTCACAGGTAGATTGCATCAATTGGAGGGTTCATCAAAGGTTGTATTCTACAATCCTTATTCCTAATATTTTCTTGAACATGCTTATTAATTTACTAAAATTATTGTACTTAGAGTATTTAAGATCCAAATCTCTTCCGCATGTTGAATGTCAACTCCATCACGGGTGTCACACGAACATTGAAATATGGTTGCATGCCAAGTTCAACTTAACTCTTATCTTGACTAAGTTTAACTTTCGCCAGACAGTGGAGTTGTTCTTATTAACTGGTATTTACATTGTGTTGATCCTGGTAACCTACCTTCGTTTTGGCTTACCTACACGGATATCATGCGAAATATCCGACTACGAACAAGTTCCTTTCACAACTTAAACTCTCATCAAGTTGGGTTTTTCCCTTGCATTGATAGTGGAGTTCTTTATTTAATTTTTTTTTTTTTTTTTATGAAAGTATGAATGTAATCGCCATGTGTAAGTAAACAAATCTTCTCAAACCTTTCCCACCCTCAAATTTTTTAGAGTAGCAAGGTCCTTATTACTTAAGAAAAAAGAAAACAAAATTACTGGAAAATTTTGAAGAAGAGGATTGAGTAGAGGCTGAATGAAGAAGCTACTAAGGCTGAGGAAAGTATGTGACTTTTAATGAGTGAACCAGGAAAATGCATAAAGATCACCATCGTTGCATATTTATCAATGAGCAAAAAGATAGAGTATAAAAATGAATTTCAAAAGGATAAGGCATGAAAAATAATAATTCAAGACTAGATAAAGCAGAATAATGAGCGAAAATAAACATGGAATTAATTCGATATTAATAAATAATGCGCTTAAGTACAAAAAGTTGATAAATACAAGCAAAGAAAAATCAATAGATAGAGAGAGAAATTCCAACTCCAAAGCAACAACCCTAAAATTACTATCGTGACAGAGGATTATCATTTTATGGTGTCGGAGCAGTATGGCCTTGCACATCAGAAAAATGCAAAGGCTAGCGAAGATGAGGAGGAATAGTCAGACCTTGAAGGTAGGTTGTTAAAAAGTTAAAGTATTCATGGTTTTGTTCTGCCTACGTGTGCTAAAATTGTTGGAGGGTGAAAATATTGAAGGAACTCTATTTACAGAGAACCTTTGAGCAAAAGCGGATCGTCCAAATCCCCTTTTGATCAAACGCATACATTTACAGTTAACAGAATGAATTATGCATCAGAAACTAAATTGCAGCATGCTTCTGAATTAAAAACAAAGTTTAGAGATTATACCCTTGAAGAACCATTCAAGAACCGTTCTTCAAGATAATCCCTTGATCGTACTCTTTCACGAACGCGTCAAACAAGTCACGAACACCTTCGAACAATAGTATACAACAACTCAATCCTCGAACCAAATAGGGACACTACCACTTGGTGACCTTGGTAATCTCGGTATGAGAATTCAGGAGTAGTGTGCTCTGCCTAATTTTGGGTAAAAGGAAAGTTCTGAGTTTAAGGAGGAAGACGATTGAGTAGGCACAAGGCTATCGTATAGCAAAGACACTTTGTCGTTTAGAGAAAATGAGACTATCGCATAAGCTCTCAACTCCAATCGTGTAGTTACTCGATCGCTTACTCGATAATGAAAACTGATCACCTGGAATAATTAAAAATCAATTTTCATTTATCCCATTTTACCATACAACCAAATAACTCCCCACTAAGGGTGGTTATGGAGAAAAAGGAGTTAATTATCAAATAATTAATAAATATAAATAAATGTGATAACTAACTTCTCATATTATATTTATAACCTATAGTTTTAATATTGCATCATATACAATATATAAACCGTAGTTTTTTTTCTCTATTTTATGGCATTTGATATAAATCATATTTATATTAAATTTAATAACTATGAATCTTATTCATAGGAAATATATTTAAATCATATTCAAATATTTATTTCTCCAATTAAACAATAATGTAACAAATACATTATATCAATTATATCATATATAATTTAATTAATTTAATTATATCATACATAATCAAATTCCCTCTTATTAATTTGAACATTTCAAATTAACCCAAAAATTGATTCTCAACTTAAATCCATTGAGCTACCAAGGGGACCTCATGGACCTGTAGCTTGAAGCTCCAACGGTACGTAAATAATGGATTAAACTCTTTAATCACATTATCCACTATCTATTAACTATCGGACACTCCAAAAGACCGACAGTTGCACTCTTCGCATTACAGATATATTTCTATGTCCATCGGATATAACCAATCAACAATTCGATGACCATTCACAAATGTCCGTAAGTATAGTTGGGCTAAATTACCATTTTGCCCCTGCAGTTACATCTAACTTCTTAAGTACCACTGATCGCTCTAATGAAAAATAGATCATAGTCCCACTATGACTAAACCCTTCTTGGGCCAAGAGAGGGTGTGACGCCACATTGTTCAAGACCCGGAATCAACCTTTAAGGGAGAAATTTATCTACTTACCTCTGCTTCAAGGAAGGAGTGAATTTCTTCTTATGTAGCTGAGTTCCCAGTTTCTCAATCAAATGAATCCCCAAAATAATAGGCTTGTAGAACTTTACAACATTTGTAACACCTACAAAGTGGGCCATACTCGTAGTATTACCAGGATAAGGTATCCAGCCTTATCCATATACTACAGACCATTTAGGTTATCACTTAAACACGATCCACCTATATGTCTCCACATACATGTTTAAGTTACAATGATAACCATGGATGTTAGTTTATTGGTTTGTGGTTAATGCAACTAAAATAACATATATTTCATAGATAAAAGTGAATAAAATATCATATATTATAAATCACAAAATGTTTGTTCATACAAGTGTTTAGAAACTATAGGACCCTACGAGATTTAGGGTATCAACCTCAACAAATATCTCGTTGTACATTAACGAGAGACTAGTGGATGGTGTCCATGTTTTGGTGCACTTCAATGAAGGATTGGTGGAGGGGCGCAAGATGAATTTGGAGTTCTTGGGTGATGAAGAGTTGGAGCTCATTAAAGGTGAAGGATGGAATGGGGGTTGGCGATGGATGGGGTGGTGAAGGAATGTGTTGAGGAGATTGGTGCGACGAGATGTGCAAATTCTCACCAGCTATAGTTTGGTGCTAGTTGGATGGACCAGCGCCCAAATCGAGTGGGTCATCAAATTTTTCCATGAGAGATAGGGATAAAAATCTTTCATGTGGGTCAGAGGGGGAAAATTGTAGCGAATGGGAGGTTTGTTGTGGTTCAATGGGAGTTGGGTCTTTACAATTAATGGGAGAAGGAAGCGAGATAAGATTTTCAAGCAAAGGGGACAATAGCAGTAATGGTTCTTAGGGCTTGATGACTTTAAGCAGTGAATGAGTGCAAAATTGTTCTTCAGGATCAGGATGCTTCGTGTTGGTTTCAATAACTTTCTTAACTCTGGCCTTGGAATTTAAACATTTGGCTAGAAGGTGATGAGGATCATTAAGGTTAATAAGAATGGTGCAGTTAGGGGCTTTGGCAGGTTTGGGGCAAAGGGGGGAGTCCTTCATATTCGATGCAAAATCTTGTTGGTAGTGATCTCGTTTACCTTTGTCAGAGGTTCTTCTTAGACACCAAAACCCACACATAGGCAAAGGATTGTGATGGTCTAGGGGAAGAAAAGTTGTCCTTTGGGCTTGCCAAAAATTCTCCATATCTGCGGTGCGATGAGGCGTCCAACATCGATAGGGATACCTCTTATGATGCAGTATGTGACCATCAATTGATCCCTTGATAAAATTTTATCAACCTCTTCTTAACCAAATAAACCCATAGTCTCCCTTCTGGAAATAGTCTATAGAAGTCTAAGGTTCGAATGCCATTTGAAGAGATCTTTCAAGTGGAATTTGGTTGGGCCAAAATTCTCAGTGCATCATTCATGTGCTCACTGTTCGACACCACTATCAACCTATTGCCAGAAGCATCAGGGTTTCTTTTTAACTTGAAAATTTTGTTGATGTCATTGGCGTTAAATGATACAGTGAGCCCCGAGATAGTCACGACATTTCCAGCCTCATACAAGCTATCATATTAAAAGGCATGCACAATGTTGAGAATGACAATTGAAGGACTCTGACAAAAATCCTCCCATCCCAGCTCTGCGATGATGCTAGTGATGTAGTCGAGTAGTGGCAAAGGCGTTGGGAAGAACCCCATTTCTAACAGCATACCATCATCATCTTTCTTCTTCCCATTCTTTGTTGCTGCTTTTCCTAGAGATGATTCATAAATCTTCTCCTTGCCCTTTTCCTGGGCCATTGTGCACTCAATAGCTACGCGCTCATCTTCCTACTTCTTTTTCTCCTTTTCCTTCTTCTCTCTTTACCATTGTTCTCTTTCAAGTCTTTTCTCCTCCCTTCAGTGCATACTCTTTTCCTTCCTGTTCACTTTCTTTTTCTCTTCTTTTCTCCTTCTTCTTCCATCTCGTGCACAAATTCCTCAATTGTGGCCTCTATTCTCTTATCTCTTCTATCCTTTTCCCCATCTCTTCTTCTATCCTCACATTGTTGCAACGAAGTTCCTCATCGTGTAGTTTCTTCCCCAAATCGCCAGATGGATAATGAGACAGGTTTGTTCAATCATCTCTACCTTTCTTTTTTTCTCTTTTTCTATCTCTTCCTTTTCCTTTTCAATGCGCTCAGTCAGCTGTGCATAGGCTAGGTCCACAAAAAACCTAGTTACGGTGACCTCGGGGTCGGTCACTTATTCATCAACCTTAGGCCAAGCAGCCTATTCTTTTTCTACTTCTTTTCTTCCTGACCTTTGGATGAGAGATCCAAACATATCATCCTCATCTTCTTCATCCCTTAGTTGAGCAATAGATGCAACCAATTGTTCTCGAGGGAGCTCGACTTCAACTTACGTCATTGGCTTAGCAGACTTCATTACCAACGGTTCTTCCACCTATGTGGTGGTGGATTGCTCCACAAAAATTGGTAGCTCATCTTTGCGTCAGCATCTTTCTTCTCTCTTCAACTTCTTCTCCTCATTTCTTCTTTTCTTCTCTCTAACTCCTTTGCGGTCATTTTCCTTTTTCGTTGTTCTTCTCTTTTTTTCCTTTTCTTTTTGTAGTCAATTCCTCTACTACCTTTAGAATCTTTAGCTGCAAGGGCTGACCCCTTCAGTGGTACCACCATTACTTCATCCTGGTGTCCTTTTCTTTTCTTAGGCTATTTAACTACCCCAACTTCCACCAAACCACCATCCTTTTCGATGGTGGTTAGATGCTGCCAAACACTTCCTTGTCGTCTTTCCTCTTAAGTCCACTTTCAGTGGGAAGAGTTGGCGCGACTGGTTCAAGACTGGTGGAAGGGACATTCTCCTTGCGTTGTCCTTCATGAGTGTGTGATGAGGTTGAAATGGTTAGAGAAGGGATGAATTTTTGACTAGAGGGCCTAGGATGGATTGGAAGACGAGTTACCCTCTGTTGAACTTGAGTTTACCGGCTAGCAATGAGAAATGTTGTTTTTCTTATAAATGTAGGTAATACGGCTGGTAGCGCAGAGGTGAGCGGAGGTGGATGGGGCTTCCAGTGCCTTCAAATGTTGGGTTTTAGGAATTTGTGTGTTGGGAAGCCATGGATTCTAGTGATGTGTTGAGGAAATCGGGGAACCGAGGTGATCAGAAAATGAAAAGAATTTGAGAGCTCGGAGAGGTTGAAGGAGGGTTTAACGAGAGCGATAAATAGTAGGCTGGAATGGACAAGGCCTTTTATGATGGATGAGCTTAGGAAACGCAATCGATGAGGGCACTAATGTCATTTTATGAAATCTCATTAAATGTGAGGTAGACAAAAGGGCATTTTTTTAGATGGTGCACTCGATTGCCCTCAAGAATCGAATCATCAAAGTCCCTACACATTCCATGCATCAAATTTGATTAACTCGATTTATCGCATAATATTCGATTAACAAACACAAGAGCCAAACAAATGCATCATTCTTCATTTCATTGAATCAGATAATATCATCGTACAAGATAAGTATTCAAAATCAAACATCCTAGTTGGAAAACTAAAAGTAGAAATCCAAAAAACCAGGAACTAAATAAGCCAAAATAAGAAGGTAACTAGGAAAGCATTAAAAAGTGAAATAAGTCATCCCTAGAAAGGTTGGAGTGAAGTCACCACAAGGATTCTTTCGCACGGGCAATCAATCTTGACCGACTAAGTCAATGGTCTCTTTAACACAATCGATCGAGCCGCCATGGTAAGGCTTCAAATGCTACCTATTAACTTTGAACACATTATTTTCGTCCTCATTCATTAACTCCACAGCTCCTTGGGGGAAAACTTCACGTACTATGAATGGGTTAGACAATCTTGATTTCAACTTACCTAGAAACAGACGGAGACAAGAGTTAAAAAGTAACACCCATTGGTCAACAATGAGATCTTTCTTACTGATCTGCCTATCATGCCATTGTTAGGTCCACTCCTTGTATAGCTTGCCATTTTTGTATGTGGTCAAGTGTCATTCCATTAGCTCATTCAGTTGAAGCTTTTTGGCATCTTCAGCTCTTGTCAGGTCTATGTTTTAACTTTTTTTAGGGCCTATTGAGCCTTGTGCTCAAGTTCAAACGAGAGGTGGCATGCTTTTCCAAATACTAACACATAGGGTGACATGTCAATGGGCGTCGTAAATGTTGTTCTATAGGCCAGAGAGCCTCATATAATCTTTGTGACCAATCTTTGCGAGAGGTGTTGACCAACTTCTCCAGTATGGTCTTAATCTCTTGATTTGAAACCTCCCTCTAACCATTTGTCAGTGAATGATATGTGATAGCAACCCTGTGTTTCACATTAAACTTAAGCAAGAGGTTAGAAATAATGTGGTTAATAAAGTGCATACCTTCGTCGCTTATTAACACACGAGGGCATCCCAAAGCGAGAGAAGATGTTCTTTTTAAAAAATTTAGCCACTGTCGCCGCATCATTTTTAGCACAAGAGATGGCCTCCACCTACTTGGAGACAAATCAACTGGCAACAAGATATACCAATGTCCGGAAGATGCTAGGAAAGGACCCATAAAATCAATGCCCCATACGTCAAAAAATTATGACCCATAAAATCAATGCCCCATACGTCAAAAAATTCTACATCCAGAATGGAAGTCAACGACATTTCATTCTTGTTTGATATAGTGTTGGTTCTTTGACAACTGTCATAAACCACCACATAAGCATGGGTATCCTTGATTAAAGTGGGTGCTAGCTCCCAAAAAGAGCTAATATTTCTAGCTTAATTCGGGCTCGTTAGTAGATTTTATGTGTTTATTTCCCTATTTTATAGGTATCGAGCAATCAAGGGGTAGAATTAATCATTTGGTGAAGAATGGGATTAATTTGAAGCAATTTGGAGTTAATTTGAACATCTGAGATTTAAAGGAGTTGAAAAGACCAAAATTCTATCGAGTTCCACCGAGTATGAGGCATTCATCGAGCATCATCGAGTACCATCAAGTAAAGGTTGTCGAGTAATCAAGAAAACACTATCGAGTGGTCGAGGATCAAGTATCAAGTTGTCGAGCATCGAGTAACGAGTTTCTGGCAGTGGGTGCAACGTTGCAATGCTATTCCAAGCATTGCGACACTCCAAGCTGAATCAACGCTAGTGTCCCAACGCATCCTGACACTTTACTCCAAGGCCTGAAGGCAGAAGCATCAACATTGCAACGCTTCCTTAGAACATTGCAATGCTGTGAAGAATGACGACATGGAGCTGAGTGCGCACGTAACCCAACATTGTAACACCATTCCAAGCGTTGCAACGCTGCGATGAATCCTATAAATATATCTCTCGGCCCTAGGTTAGAACATGCCGAATTTTGGAGGCCAAATCGATTGAGGCCAAAGTTAAACCTCATCCTTCTTCCTTTTCCTTCAATTTTCAGTATCTTTAGGTTAGTTTTTATTTTATTTCGGATTATGGACGTGTTTTAGATTATATCCCATTGGTTTGTCTATGAATTGATGAGGTAATCTTTCGTTTAGTACTTGGATCGAACATTCTTTGTATTTTAATGAGTTTTTCTGTTCAACCTTTGTGCTTTATTTCAGAATTATGTTTTTCTTGAATCTTGTTTAATTTAGACTTGCTTTTATGAGTTGGATTGATGCCCTATCATGAACGCATGTCTGCACTAGTTAAATTCAAGCTCGCATGCATCCTTGTATCATCCATGCTTTGAATTTACCATTGTAGCATAGATTAGATAAGCATGCTTAGGTTTTTAGGTTGTCCATGAATCTTTGCATCACACGTTTAATCTAGGTTTAAGAACAAATTGATTATTTGAACACGGATTTCCTGACACTTAATCAACATAGTTGAATCCTGAATCTTAATGCATGTGTTTCTAGTACTTTATGGCCACTGAGGACCCAATTGCATCTAGAAGCATGTAGGTTAGTTAGGGTACGACTTTCCAACCTCAACTACAAAGTAGGACACTAGATAAGTTCAGATTAATTGATTCTCGGGCTTATAGAGATTAGTTAATTCGCATCGATTGGGTAGCAATGCATGCATAATTTGAATATATGATATTTTGGATGAAACCAATGATATAATTTACAATGAATGGCTACTTGATCTGAGAACTAAATGAATCAATTATCGTTTCATATATCCATTGCATTTTATTTCTTTTTCATGCATGTTGTCTCTTCCACATCAAAACCCCTCATTTATCACTCTAGCTAGAAAATTAACTTAACGAAACCAATAGCACTTCTCTGCTAATCGACTCGGACTTACCACTATTACTACGTCTTTGTAGTAATAGAAATAGTTCGGGATTATAAATTTTCTTTTGTTTCAATTCGGAGTCAAATTAACGACGTCAATTCTCGAGCGCGAACAAAATAGCGTCGTTGCCAAGGAAGCTATTGATGTTTCGTTAGTTAAAATTCTAGTTAGAGTATTCTTTTGCTTTTGATTTGTTTTCCTTTTTGTGTCAGTATTTTAAGCATGGACAGATATCGTCAACAAGGATGGGGACAATCAAATGGAGCATCTCGACTTAGTGATGAGGTTTGTGATTTTCAAGGTCAACTTGCTGAGTTAACTTCTTTGGTTAGTCAATTGGTTGCAGGTAACCCGCAGTAGGTGCAAGCATGTAGGACTGATCACCCTGAGCAAGCATGCCCAAGTATGCAGTGGAGCCCTATGCCACGAGACTACTCCATGGAAGGGTATCCCAGTTATATGGACGATGATTTCCAAGGGCCCACATGGGAGGAGTCCTATGACTATGGAAACCTAGGATGGGAACAGTTTCACTATGATTCACCCTCTGCCATATCCGACATGACGATGCATGCTCACACCACAGAAGTATGTCATTATAAGATGTGACTAGACAACTTACTATTAACAATATTGTTTTTAAGCAGGAAATGTGTGACCTCCAGGAGAACTCTAGTCTTTAGACTGAGGTTGTAACTGATCTTCAAAGCTTGAGAGACTCAGTCACTCAATCTTTTGAATCAGTTGAGAGACGATGTGAACCCCTACTATACACATCTTATGACAATATCGAAGCATGCGGCGATGAGGTAATCTATGTCGACATTGAGGATGAATAGGAAGATAGCATGCCATGTTTAGAATCAGTTTGTGAGGACTATGGAAAATCTGAGCCTAAACCCGTCGAGTTCCAGGTGATAGAGTTAGAGGTTGAAAAACCTTGCCCTGTTCTGTCGTCTGATATATCATATATTTTTTAGTTTTGTTCTTTTCGTTTTGAGTCAGTTGAGTCGGAGTCTTTATTTTCCGTTGAGTCAGTCCTTGAGTTTTTTATTTTATTTCCTTTTACAAAAATTAAAAATACAAAATTTGACCTGTCTGGTTCTCTTCAAAAGATGAAGAGCCTTATAGCTTTATCGGGCTATATCGACTCATCCAAGAAGAGACCAAAGAAATACAATAATTTCTTTGTGCCTTGATAGGGGACAGGTCAGGTCGAGCAATCAACTTTAAAAATTTGCGCTTCCTAGAGGTAGTCAGGTAATAAATTTTATTGCTTTCTTTATTTGTTTTTCTAGATTAGTTTTCTTTTTGTTTTTGTTTTATAGGGACGACCTAGATGAGATGAGCATCTTTTTGAAGAGGTGAGTCTGACCACCACCATCTCGTAAGTGACATTCCTATCAGGGGAGGTTTTCGGTTCCCTTGTTTTCATTCTTTTTTAGCTTTACTTGAAATACATTGGGGACAATGTATATTTTTAAGTTGGGGTGGGGTACCCGTTGGGTAATATGTTATGTGTTTTGATTGCCTTGCTTGTTATTTACTTTGTTGTTATCATGATAGTTTATGACGCACTCTTCCTATTGGGATTAGTGTCTTAAATCTCCTGGTAGTCTCGTAGTTTATAAACATTATGTAAACATATTATTATTAATAAAATAAGAGTTATTTTATAAGCTTTTACTCAATCCAATAAACTAAGATCCATGGTTATTTTATGTAACTTAAGTATGTATGTGGAGATATAAAAGTGGATATGCCTTAAGTAATAACCTAAATGGTCTGTAGTAAATGGATAAATGAGGGATACCTTATCCTGGTGACACTACAAATACGGCTTGCTTTGTAGATGTTACAAGTGTTGTAAAGTGCTACAAATGATTCGATCCTAACCATTCATATGAAGATATGTGAGGGGGGGTATCCTATAAAAAGAGTATGTATAAGATCGGACCACAAAATGGTTAGTCTCTTTATATAACGCCGTTGATAATTGGGAATTACATTTCACTAAAATGACCATAGGTGACATGACCTTAATCCTAAGTGAGTTGGGAACTCCTGCTCATGAGGGCGGTCCTTTGATTTGTATAGGTGAGAGTGGCCAGATTTCCAACTCAACTTACCATTTTGAGGATTCGTCTGATTAGGGAGCTGGGAACTCAGCTACACAAAATGAAATTCAGTCCTTCCACGAAGCTAGGGTAAGTAGATAAATTGCTCCCTTAAGGGCTGATTTTGGGTCGTGAACATAGTGCCACACCCTCTCTTAGGAAGAGAGGACTCAGTCATAGTAGAACATGACTTATTGTTCATTAGAGGAATCAGTGGTACTTAAGGAGTTAGATGTAACTACAAGGGCAAAACGGTAAATTTGTTCAGCTGTACTTACGAGCGATTTGTGAAGGGTCATCGCACTGCTGATTGGTTGTATGGA
Source organism: Benincasa hispida (assembly GCF_027475165.1). Classification (NCBI taxonomy): domain Eukaryota; kingdom Viridiplantae; phylum Streptophyta; class Magnoliopsida; order Cucurbitales; family Cucurbitaceae; genus Benincasa; species Benincasa hispida. The sequence continues at coordinate 50,588,758 of NC_143482.1, forward strand.
CACAGAAATATATCTGTAGTGCGAAGAGTACAACTGTTGGTCTTTAGTGGAGTGCCCGACAGTTAACGGATGGTGCATCTCGTGATTAAAAAGTTTAGTCAGATATTCACATACCATTGGAGCTTCAAGCTATAAGTCCATAAGGTCCCCTTAGTAGCTCAATAGGTTCAAGTTAAGAATCAAATTTTGGGTTAGTTTGAAGTGTTGAAATTTGATTATATATGATATAATTAAATTGATTCAATTATATGTGATATAATTGATATGATGTATTTGATACATTATTAATTGGAGGAATTAATATAAATATGATTTATATTAAATGCCATAAAAGAGAAAAAAGAACTATAGTTTATGTGTTTCATATGATGAAATATTGAAACTATAGGTTATAAATATAATATGATAAGTTAGTTATTATATTTATTTATAATATATTAACTATATGATAACTAATTATTCTTTTTCTTTGATAATCGACTTGAATCGAAGGTTATGCACGGTTTATGGTAACTGTGAGATAAAAATGAAAATGGTTTTCAAAAATCAGAGGATGATTCATTATTATATCATTTCACAAAAATAAAAACTATCGAGTAAAAGAGTTTTACTAAACGATAGTATCTTACAACCTAAACGATCAAGTATCGAGTTTACTATACGATAGTTACCCATTACTACATGATCGAGTAGCAAGTCTATACAATAGGCTTTTTCTTCTACACAATCGAGTATCAAGTCTATATGATAGATTCCCTTCCTCTGTCGCATACTCGATCGTTTACCTTCTTCATTCCTCTATCCAAAGTCATACAGAGCCCACAACTCCTGGATTCTCACACCAAAAATACCAAGGTAACTCTTCTGGTGGTGTTCTTATTTCATTCGACGGTCGAGGATCGAGTTGCACTCAATAATGATCGAGGATTCTTCAGTTCGTGTTGTTGGTCGTTCTGATCGTTGTATTCAAGTTATTCTTTGGACACGTTGTTAATTGATTAAGGGAATACTAGAAGAATGAGTTCTTCAAAGGTATTGTATACTCGATCCTTTGTGTTTAATTAAAGAAGCGTGCTTGTAATTTATTGTTTATGCATAATCTCTTCCGTTAGACTGTAATTGTTTGTGTTCTTTCTCAATGGACTTTGGAACGATCCGCTTCCACTCACTAGTTCTCTATCTAGAGTTGTTTCACTTCCTGTAATGAAATTTGCATGAAAGAACGTTAGAAAAGCATGATCAAGATTTTTAGCCCAATTTTAAAAATATTTCTTGTCTTGCATCTTTAAGTCATTGTTTGCAAAATTAAGTCTTGCATGCTTAGAATTGGGTTATCTGATTTGTACTTTTGTTGTCATCCCGAAAAGTCCACCTTTGACTTAGGAGTAACTATTCTTTTTTTAGAGCAAAACTAGACAAAGTGGATAAAATAGGGCCAACTCTGCAAAAAACTCCCGAGACTCCAACAAATTGACATCTCATACTCCAGCAATACTAGAAATTTTGACTCCTACATTCCCAATCGATTCCACAAATTCAAAACCAATTGATAATCTTTTCAGTGATACTATGCATCCTTCCAACAAACAACCAGCAGCACTGAATTTTCCAGACAAAGATGCTCTACATCATCTAATCCAGAACCCTTGTCATAGGATCCTATTGCTGCAAGGGAGAAAAACAAAGTAAGTGGAGTCTTGCCCACATCACCACCATTCCTCAACAGGCTGAGAAGGAAAGATGACAACCATCAATTCAAGAGATTTCTACACGTCCTTAAGCAGCTTCATATCAACATTCCTCTCATGGAAGTTCTTGAACAGATGCCCAACTATGTAAAATTCTTGAAAGATGTATTGTCAAAGAAGCGAAGGTTGGGTGAATTCAAAATAGTTGCGTTAACTCAAGAGTGCAGCACATTGTTTAAGAACACCATCCTCGCAAAAATGAAGAACCCGGGAAGTTTTACTTTGCCCTGTTTGATTGGAGGAATGGATGTTGGCCATGCATTGTGCGACCTCAACACAAGCATCAACTTAAAGTTGCTAGCAATATTTAAGAAGCTGAGAATTGGTGAGGCCAGGCCTACCACTATAACCCTACAACTGGCGGATAGATCCATAACGCATCTAGAGTGGAAGATTGAGGATGTGCTCGTTAAATTTGACGAGTTCATATTCCTCACGGACTTCATTATTCTGGATTACAAGGCTGATACAGACATCCCAATCATCCTAAGACGTCCATTATTAGCAACGGGGCATGTGTTTATTGATGTGTAAGGAGGAGAGTTGACTATCCATGTTGATAATCAGTAAGTGAAATTCAATGTGTTCAACGCACTGAAATTTCCAGATGAGTTATAGACTTGCCAGTGCATAGATGATGTAGGGATAGGTTGCTGGAAAATGTGCGAAGAACTAAGAAGAAGAAGAATTGGTGAGGAAGAGGTTGTCCATGTCGTAACTACGTCTAACCTGAACTTTGAACCCCTGCACTTGGATAAACGTGAAGCAACAAGAATTAAGCTGTCACTGGAGAAGACCCCTGTACTTGAGCTCAAGGCATTATCTCCTCTACATCGAGTGTTGATGATGAGGTGTCCCAATTACATGTCTTAAAGAAATATACCAAGTCCATAGGATGGACACTGGTAAACATTCGGAATCAAATGGTTCGACACATGAATCATTTATCTTATCTCCGACAGTAAGGTGAGCTTAGTCCAATGCATGCCCAAGAAAGAAGGAATGACGGTAATCACAATTGCAAGAATGTTGATCCCTACCAAAACTGCCACTGGCTGGCACATCTGCATGGATTACCGCAAACTAAACCAGCGGCCAAAAAGGATTATTTCCCTCTACCATACATCGATCAAATGCTAGACAGATTGGCTGGAAATGAATTCTTTTTCTTTCTAGACGGGCACTCTGGGTATAACCAGATAGCTATAGCGTCTAAAGACCAAAAGAATACCACATTCACCAGCCCCTTTGGCACATTTTCCTTTCAGCGCATACCCTTCGAGCTTTATAATGCATCGGGACATTCTGCGTTGTATGATGGTGATATTCTCCAAATTCCTGGAATAATCGATGGAAGTATTTATGGATGACTTCTTTGTGTTTGGTAATTCATATAGTGCCTACCTTAATTACTTGGAAAATGTGTTGAAAAAGTGTGCAGAAACCAACATGGTCCTCAACTAGGAGAAGTGTCACTCCATGGTTACTGAGGGCATAGTGTTGAGCCACAAGATTTCCAAGGCAGGCCTAGAGGTGGATCAGGCAAAAATTGATGCGATTGCTAAACTACCAGCACCAGTGAATATGAATATTTAAGAAGCATTTTGGGCCATGTGGGATTCTATAGAAGATTCATAAAGGGATTCTCCCATATTTCCTAACCATTAAGCGCATTTCTTGAGGTAGACAGGCCTTATAATTTTGATGGCGCTTGCAATCATGCATTCAACATGTTGAGAGATGCGTTGATCTTTGCACCCATCCTGGTGGTGCCAAATTAGACACGGCTCTTTGAACTCATGTGTGATGCAATTAGCTACACAGTCGAAGCATTGTTAGGACAATGCAAAGACAAAATCCTCCATCTTATCTTCTATGCCAGTAAGACACTTAATGACGCCCAGGAGAACTACACAACCACGAAAAAGGAAATATTGGTCGTGGTATTTACTGTAGATAAAATTCAGACCATACTTGGTGGGCTCTAAGGTAGTCATATATACTGATCATTCTGCGATCAAGTATTTGATGATAAAGCAGTGGCACGACAGCAAAATCTATAAGAAGGATCTGGTTGCTGGTCAACGGGTGTTATTATTTAACTCCCGTCTTCTTCTTTTCCACGAAAGCTCAAATTTAGGTCGTCAGGTCCATTCATAATATGAGAAGTCTTTCCTCACAGGGCATTAGAGCTGATGAATGAAAATGGAAGTAACACCTTTAAGGTCAATGGGCAACGGGTAAATCCTTATTATGGAGGCTCAGTTGATCGGGACAAAGAGTCCATTAACCTGTGCGGGCAAGCTTGACCGTCTGTGCTAGAGAATCCCTACGATGATTTCACTCTTACTTTTCTAGGGACGTCTTCCTTTACTCTACTTTCTTAGTTTAACTTTTTTATTTGATTTTTTTTATTATTATTTTGGAATTTTTCTTCAAACTACTTGACCTTGGCAAAAATGAAATTGATTTTTGTCTTATGCGTTGAATGGTTGTATGATGCGTTCGCTAGATTTGCGAATATAAATAAAATACTAGGCGATGACTTAGAGTTAATCAAGCTTAACGCATCTAGGAAGGAATGCATAGACTTAAATTTGGGGGCGAAATTTTAGGAGTTATATTTATTCTATTCCTTTTTTTTCTTTTTTTTCTTTTTCTTTTTTTTTTTTTTTTTTTTTTTTTTTTTTTTTGCTTTGCTTTTGTATTCATCACACTATATTTCATGTCTATCTAATACCATGAATTCTCTGGTTGATTGCACTCACAAATTTACATTTATCTTTCATTTACTTGTTATCCTTCATGATTTTACCTTTTGAAACTCTTTTTTATTTTATGGCTTATTGTGCGTTGACGAAGTAGCAACCATGATGATACTTATGTAATTTCACTAAGTCTACTCCCTAAGAGTAGGGTTGGCAATGGGGCCGGGGTGGGGCGGGGGGCATCCCCCGTCCCCGACCCCGTGGGGGAAATTGTCCCCAATCCTCGCCATTTGAAGATGGGGACGGGAGCGGGGATTCCCCGTCGGGGAAACGGGGTCCCCGCGGGGCCCCATTCCCCGTTTCTCTGCGGGGATTCTTCGTGGGGATTCCCTTTTTTTTAGTTAAAATTTTGTTAGTCCACGAAAAATTCATTAAAAAAGTTTATCAAATTTCTCGTTTTTTAATTCAAGTGATTTTATTTGAAATTTGACTAATGCACAACAAATGAACAAAAAACAATAGACTATTCTATGAAATAAACACAATTGATAATTAATTGACAATCAATTGACAATTTAAAAGCTAACAAGTCCATTAGATAACTTTAAAACTTAAAATTCAATAAAGTTTGAATAAGGAAGTCAATTAAAGGCAAACGTCTTATACATTCAAATAAGTATTTCATCATCAAATCTTTCAAATAAAACTCGTCCTTCTCTCTTCAATGACTTCACAATCAAATCTTTCATCATCACCTTTCTTGGCATCATCCTATCCTTAGTTGTATTCATTTCTACATTTAAAATATAATAAACAAATAATGTCACAAAAAAAATAAAAAAAAATAAAACTAGACCACGAAATATTTCTCAAAACAATCAAATAGTTATAAAAAACAAAGACTCATTATCAAACGGCCAAACACAGAAGTTAGATTCACCTGAAACGCCGCCGGACGAACTTCTCAACTGAGGCAGACTTCAAAGGAGGATGGAGTGGAGAGGGCCTGTTTTATGGAGTGGAGTGGGATGAGTGAGAGCGAGAGTGAGAGTGGAGGGACGAGCGAGAGCGAGAATGGAGGGACGAGCGAGAGCGAGAGTAGAGGAACGAGCAAGATCGAGAATGCTACAGAGACTATGAGCGAGAGCGAGAGGGGAGGGATTTGAGCGAGACTGTGACTGCGAGAGAGGAGGGATTGGGCCTTTGGGCGAGACTGCGACTATGAGAGGGGAGAGATTTGGGCGAGAGGGGACTGGGGAGGGATGCAGAGAGCGAGAAGCCAGAGGGTCGGCGACTCGGCAGCCAACACCGGCAGGTAGAGAGCGAGAGGGTCAACACGGCAGGGGATACTGAAGGCTGAGGCAGTAGGTTGTGTAGACTGTAGAGATACTGAGGCAATAAGTGGTGTAAAGACACTAAGACACTGAGGGGAGAGAGGGATGAGATTTAGGGATTTTTATTTTTTCATTTCGATTTTCAGTAGCAGTAATAATTTTAGGGATTTAGGGATTTGGGCTTTTGAGTTTTGGGCATTTACATTTTTGGGTCTTTTATATATAAGTTTATAAAATTTCTAAATATATATATATATATTAAAATTCGGGGTCGGGGCGGGGATAGGGTCCCCATCCCTGCCCCGTCCCCGGATGGGGCCCCGATTAAATTCCCCGGTTTGACCCCATCCCCGGTCAAACCGGGGAATCTCCGACCCGAACGAGGCGAGTCCCCGTCGAGTTTTTTTTGCCAACCCTACCTAAGAGCCGCATAACTCACTTAGCTTTAGTAGTTTTTTCATAGTTTGACAATCTAAATTTTGATGCACACAAGCCTTTACTCAAACCTCTTTTACAAAATTGTTGAATGATTTTGTTTTCAGTTGTTAGCAATGAGGATATTCCTACTCTAAAACATTTGGGTGTGGGAGAGGTCTGAGCAGATGCGTTTAACATAAACATTGCATTTACTTTCATAAAAATTATTTTACATGTACAACCACAAGTTTACACTAATAATGAACTTCACTTTCAATGCAAGGGAAAAACCCAATCTGATAAGAGTTAAGTTGTAAAAGGAACTTACTCGTAGTTGGATACTTTGCATGATACCGTGCAGGTAAGCCAAAATAAAAGTAGATGACCAGGATCAGCGCATTATAAGTAACATGGCAAAGGTTAAAATTGGCTAAGATAAGAGTTAAGTTGAATTTGACATGCAACGGTAGTTAGATGTTCACATGACACCCATGGGGGCAAGCCAAAATGAAGGGCACAACCAAGTTCAATGCCCTGCTTAAAAATTTGAATAAGTAATTGCAAGCTTTTAAAACTTTCTTAAACAAACGAATTGCAAAAAAAAAAAAAAAAAAAAAAAAAAAAAAAAAAAAAAAAAAAAAAAAAAAAAGAATAGACAAAAAAATGAGTAAAAGAATTTTGAGTGGATGCTTGCTAGATTTAAACTTAGAAAATATTTCTTAGAAGAAGTAACTAAGCTTAAGAGAGTAGTATTGCTTGACAAAGAACTGCAAGAGTGCAACATTCTAAGAAGCTAGTCAGCAAAACTTAGAAGTGTAGAATAAGTTTGAATTTCCTTAGTAAAAAATATGCTTGAAGACAAGCATTATTCTTAATTTGGGGGTGTGATTTGTACAAATACAAGTTATTGTAGTATTTTACTTAAAATAATGAGGTTAGATAGGTTGAATATGCATTGATAATACTAAAAATTCATGCTTAAAACTATATTTGCGCTGAAGTACATTTGAAATCTTTGCTCACCACATATCATGAGTTAACCTGCGTCGAAGTGTTATATTTTGCAGTTGATTGCAGGATTTGTCCGCATACGCCAAGCTCTTACCCAATGAAGGAACATTTGACCGCATTCCTTGGGATCTCTGACTCAATCCTAGTGGATCTTCTGCCACAACTTCAAAGCATTGACCATGATAGTTGTGCTGAAATTCTCACCAACCAAGTTAGAGATGGTGATTAATCATCGTGGGGACCCAAAATTGTCAGTGCAAGGCTCAATAAATAGAGCCTTGATGCCCATTAAAGGAGTTTAACTAGTTCGATAAAGAGAGTTAGTTCAGTTAAAAAAAAAAGTCAGGCAGGGAGAGTCACGAATCCTTAGCCAAAATCTTTAGACCACGAGCAAGAGCACATTTGAGAGTATCCCGGAGCATCCTTCACTTCCAAAAGACCCTCCAATTTACCACCGGAAAAACTCATCAAAGCAAGTGCTTGAGAGAGCCTTCTCCATATCACACTACCATCAGCCTCACTAGCCCCCTTAGCACTTATCAGATTGAAGCAAGATATTTTCGATAACTGCACATCATTTATACTTCTTACTTTTCGTTGTTTTATTGCATTTGTGATTAAGACATTAATTCATTTTGTAATTGGCATCTTCTACTAATATATATTATCGTGACTACTTTTATCATCTCATCTATCTTTACCATTTTTTTCCTTTTCCGTGGGTAACTAAGTTCCACGAGTTAAAGGGGAAGCTTAATACCATGAGTTAAGTTTAAACTTTGAGGGTTAATCTCATTTGCTTAGTGTATGACTATGTAAATGCTTGCCTATGATCACTCATAGAGTCGAGTAGCTATAACCAATTGCCCGAGAGGGTAAGTAGTTTCTAGAGATAGAAGAAGAAGTGTTTCTAGAGATAGAAATAACCTTATGCTCAATGCAACATCATTCATGTATGATAGAGATATGACAAAGGTGGCTAGCAGCCAAGAGGTGTGCAATGAACGATGTCAAAGAACCTAGATTACCCTTAATGTTAGATTTAGGAACTTGGAATTGACTTCCCCCAACCCTTCTTTCTCCATTCATTTTTCACTACAAACTAAAGTTGCTGCTTTCTTAATACTCTTGGGATCATTCTTAAGTTGCTCATCGCTTCTTAGTTAATTTCATTGCACAGGTTCATGGTCGCATGTCTTTAATTTCTTTCCTCCATTGTAATTTGATTAGCTCTCCCCACAAACACATTAACCACATAAACATTTTAGTAAACGAGTCCCTATGTTCGACATCGATTTTCACCGAGAAACTTATATCCTGTTTATGCTTGGACTTCATATAAGAAAACTTGTGACAAACACATAGTTGAACGCATAACATAGCTACAATCCAGCGAATAATTTATTTTAGCACATCATCATTTCTAATGCAATCTTATCATCGACAAAATGACTCCAACCAATCTTTTGCCAGAAAATGAGAACAGCCTTAAACAAATAGCATCATTAGAAACCCCATTTAATTTTATGGTCCCATAAATCTCCAAGAAATCACGAATTTGTTATGCAGATCCTCATTCGATGCTCCTCTAAATGCACCGTCTCGCACCATTTGAATCAAACTAGGATTTAATTCAAAATTATTTGCATTAATCAGAGTTTCATCGATTCCAAGCTGTGACATAGGAACAGTCTGCTGGAAATAATCTCTAATGGTCCTCACTACTTGATCTCCCATTGTTGCAAATTCAATCCACAAATTCCTCCTGACTCTTTTCAATGTCCGTTCGATTTTTGGATCCGAAGGAAAAATGTTAGATTGACGATTTCGTTTTCACAATATTTTAAACAAATAATGAAAATAAAATAAAATAAATCCAAGTTAAGACTAGCTTCGTTTTCACAATATTAACAAAAAAAATCCTATTGTCAACCTCTGGCAACGATGCCAAAAACTTGACAGTAACACACAAACGTACGTATCAAAGTAATAAAATCCCAATTAGGGTATCGTCCTCAGGGATTGGAGTTGAAGAATGTTTCATTAGCTATCATTAATTGAAGTTAATTTTATTTGGACAACCGAAAAGAGAAGTTTGTTGCTAAAGCTTAATTAAACAAGAAAATAAGACTAACAATTCAATGAGATAATGGTTCCAAGGTGCACTTTCGCTATGAAATTCAAATCAACTATTAACATATGGATTAATTGTTTAGATCGATTCAAACGTCAAATAACTAATCAATTGAATTCATAGTAAAGACAACACCCTAGAATTGAGAGATTTAGCTACTCATGTTCATAAAAAGTAAAGATCTAATACAGAAAATCGTCATAGAGAACAAGGAAGAAAGATAGATAGATAATGCAATCTTTCTTCATTGTTGTTGTGTCACAATCTCAATCTCTTGAACCTTTGTTGTTGAGTTTCGGGTCAATCTCAGTGATAGCTTTGTTCTCTATATGGCCCTCTCTCAATTTTAGGTTTAAAATAACATGAATTTGCGTCTCCTTTCAAATAATGGCAGAAGGCTCGTTTTATAAGCAACACCCGCAACGTCGCAACGCTAGTATAAATAATAGTCGACTTCAGTTCATAGCATGCTACCAGCAGCATTGCAACGCTGCCCTATTTTCTCTAGTTCTCGGGTCTTCAATATAATGGGGGAGCGTAGCTATGCTACAGCCTTACGCTCCTTTGGTTTTTTGTTCAAAACATTTGCTCAACTTGCTCTTCCACTTCTCCTTATATTGGATGGTCCTGAAGCCCTTGTTTTTAGACATTGCACCAATTTTCATCCAAATAAACTCAACTTGTTCTGGTAACTTGGTTTCCTAAAATTAACTCGATAAACCACGTCAAATTACGCAAATTAGCAATATTAGCTCTAAATCTAAAGGTAAGAAAAGCACTTTTTAGGCGCTTTTCACCTATCGCAACCTTTGAAAAATTGGTACATAATATTAGAATGTGGCGACTCAGAGATCTCAAATGATGTTTTCAAGAGGGGGGAGAAAGTATAATGTATTCTTTTAAAAGTACAAATTATATGAAATATATACATTTTTCCTTCACTAGGGTTTTTATTCCATTGAGTTTTTTTATTAAGATTTTAATGAGACATATTTCATATATATATATATATATATATATATATATATATATATATATATATATATAATGGGCAAGGGGAAGTATTATAAATATTCTAAAATATGTGTAATTTAGATGCCCATACTTTATGTCCTAACAATCCATGTATCGTACTTCCATCACCTTATGTGTCATGTTGACCATGTGACTTTTATATAGAAATCATTACTCTCCAATTCATTCCACCTCCAACTTACTAAAATGCCTCTAAATAATGATATTTGGTGCATTTTGTAGATATACACATGGGTGAAAAAACTAAAAAATGATCGAAGAATGAGAGCTTTTAGAGAATTTTAAATTTCTATAAATTTCTATAGTTATATTTTATTATTTTGATTATTTAATTATTATAGTGTAATTTCTCCCATTACTAGTTGGTGTGGTGTGTAGTTTTGCTCCTCAAATTTTACAAGGAGATATTAGTGACATTGGGCCAATTTTCCATCGGCACTACTCTCTTTCCCTCCTCTTCTCTTCAATCTTTTTCCCCAATCTCGATTTGCCTCTGCCTCTGGTTTGTCCGACCGATTCCTCGCCGGAAATCTTCATCCGATGGCTTCCAAAAGCAGAATCCTCGTCGTCGGAAGCACCGGCTACATCGGTAAGTTCATCGTCGAGGCCAGCGCCAAGGCCGGTCATCCGACCTTCGCTCTCGTCCGAGATTCCGCTCTCTCTGATCCAGCCAAATCTCAAATCATCCAGAGCTTCAAGAACATCGGAGTCATTATCGTCTCTGTAATTTCTCAATCCTTTACATCGATTTCCCTCTCTCAACTATATTTGGCTCCTTTACCTTCCGAGCTATCCTTTTTTTCCAGTTCTGGCTCAAATTTCATCAAATTAGTTTCAGTATATGAAGTTTTTCATTTCTATTTGGTGTTGTATTTGGATAATCTGTGTTGCAACTGCAAAAAGTGCTGAAAGAAACAGAAAAATGTTTGGATTGAGTTTATTGCAGGGCGATCTGTTCGATCATGAGAGTTTGGTGAAGGCGATAAAGGAAGTGGATGTGGTGATTTCGACGGTCGGTCTTAATCAATTAAGCGATCAAGATAAGCTCATTTCCGCCATTAAAGAAGCTGGCAATGTTAAGGTCTGGTAAACATTTACTCCCTTCAAAACTATAACTCAACTCAAAAAATTTTAGAACAAATTTCAAGCTTAGACTAATTTTTTTAAGGGAAAATTATGTTTTTTTTGTTCGGATTTGGATTTAGTTTCCATTTATTTAATTTAAATTGTTATGCATTTTGTCGTTAAGTTTTAAGCTTAATTTTAATTTAGTCAAAATATGCAATTTTACTACTGAGATTTGAGTTTTTTTTTTTTTTTTTCAATTTGGTATTTTGATTTCAAGATTTATATTTATAATTTTGATTTTTCTTTAAATTCTCATTTTCAGTTATTAGTACGATTGTCTATTAACTAATTTAAAATAATTATGAAGTGAAATTTTAAATCTTAAATGTCAATAGTGATGAAGAATAGTAAAATTTAATTATATTATAATTTTTTTTATTCTTATAAATTAATTAATTGATATTAAAACTAAAGATGAAAAGTTATTATTTAGTGAAAAATTAAGGTTTTAAGTATCAATTTTGAAATTTATGGATCAAATTGAAACAAAACTCAAATCTCAAGAGTAAAATAATAACATTTTGAAATGTATGGAATAAATTAAAACTAAACTCAAAATTTAAGGACTAAACATGTAATACTTTAAAATTTAGGAACTAAATGTAAATTAAATCCAAAATTTCAAGACCAAAATGTTTTTTTTTCCCTTTTAAAGATAATTAAAACTTTCACATACCTAATGTGGTTTTAATCTAAATTTTGAAAATAATGAAAATAACCTTTTGTGAGTAAAAGGTCATACATTCTTATATTCACAATTTTTCCTTTTTAATTATCTTTTATAATTCTTAAGCTTTGGAACCTTTGAGAAGCTCGTTGATTAATCTCCTCATCATTTGAAAATTCATTTCTTAATCAACTTTTTAAAAAATTATGTTTAATTAATTAGATTATAAAATCGACATTAAATTATAAGTTTAATTTCTGACTTTCTTCTTAATTACATGTGTATTTGACCTTTAAAGTTAAAGATATATGTAATACTATAATAGGTGTTTGAATTTTCAATTTGGTATTTATATATTAGGTTCAAAACTTTCAAGTTTTTGTCCAATAGGTTCATAAATTTTTCAAATTTTATGACTAATGAAAGCCTAAATTTTCAATTATGTGTCTAGTAGGCTTGTCAATTTTAAACAAAAATGAATAGATCAAGAATCTATTGAATACAAAATTTCAAGTACCTTACTAGACACAAAATTGTAAGCTTAAAAACTGAATAAACATTTTATAAAATTTGGAGACTTATTAGATATAAAATTGAAAGGTCAAAAACCTAATTATCAATTTTGTAAAATTCACAATCCAAATAGACACAAATCTAAAAAGTTAAGGAATTTTTACCACACTTAACAAAATAATAATAATAATTTCCATTCAAGAAAATTACTTTTCTCTTAAATGCTTCCAAAATTATATTTATGAAAAAAAAAGCTAATAACTATTACCTTTTAAAAAAATAACAATAAATTAATAAAATGAACTAATTTAAGATTTATGGAAAATACAAAGATTAAATTTGGATATTTGAAAATACGTGGATTAAAATATAACAAAAGTACATTATTGATATTTAATCAAATTTAAAAAACTTGCTTATAGAAATATTCTCGTATTTGAAATTTCTCGCCATTTCATGCATTTTTGTTTACAAAATTTAATCACAAAACAATTAAAATATCGATGTCGATATCAATATAAAGATTTCAATTGACGGATATATCAATAAATATATTGATAAAATAATGATGAATATTTCTATAAATAAAGAAATTTATAAAACTTAGGGATCAAGAACCTAACCCACCAAAAAAAATATCCATGATTAAGTCAGGTACACCAATGCATGAAACAATAGTGGTAAACTTGTGCAATCAACTGAAAGAACTTTTGCATTAGCAAGCTAACTTTGGTTACTAAGCAAGCTTGGTCTTCCGGATTTAAATTAATAATTGAGTTTTTTTAAAAAAAAAAAAACTTTTGAACTAGGTAGTTAGAGATCGTATTATTAATACTCAAATTCATATTGAGATTAATATATGGTAATTTATTTTGGTTTATGTGTATTTATAAAAGATATCGACAGATATCGATACGGACAAGTTCTTCAATTATCAATGTTTAATATTTCGATTTACGGGTATATTGATGGATATTTAAATCATTTTATGATGAGTATATACTGGTGCAGAGATTTTTCTCTTCGGAGTTCGGGTTCGATGTAGAGAATGTGCATGGAATTGGACCAGTCAAATCAATTTTCGAGGCAAAGGTTAAAATTCGTCGAGCCGTGGAGGCTGAAGGAATCCCTTACACTTATGTCTTGTCTTATTACTTCAATGGTTTTTGTCTTCCCAGATTGGCTCAGCATGGGGCCACTGCTCCACCTAGAGACAAGGTTGTCATTCAAGGGGATGGAAATCCCAAGGGTAACTATACTTCTTCACTCTTTTCTCTATTTATATATTGTTTGTGCCTTTTCTTGATTTTGATGTATTAATATAAGGTTTGTCACCTTGAATATAGTTCGATAGATAAATATTAATTATCAACCTATAAGGTGATGGATTTAGTTACCAACTCTATAGTTGTTGAAAAAAAAAAGTTCAAAAACTTGAGATTTATAACAAGTTCATGAATCCAAACCCAATACTTTTTAATAAGGACAACGTATAGAACCTCTACCTATCACCATAATGTTATGATATTGCCTACTTTGGGCATAAGCCCTCGTGATTTAACTTTTAGAACCACCAAAGATGCCTCATATACCAATAGAGATAACTATCCTGACTTATCATATATCATGGATCACTTCTTTTCCTAACCAATATGGAACTTTGTTTGCACCTAACAATCTTCCCCTTGAACAAAGTACCACCTTGAAACTCCCATCATCCATCCACCTCTAGACTACTTGCGAGAGCTTGCTCTTACCAACACCCAGAGCTAAGCCAAATATAGCACAACCTAACTTTCCGAAAAGTTGTCGAGACTTTCAGTCCAATCAAATAATTATTATGTTTTCTACTCTAATTTCATAGTATTAAGGGTAGTAACGGGTTGAACTACAGAGAGTCAATTAATTTTCCTACTAAATTACTTGTTATGAGTAACCAATAGGGGGAGGAGGATTTGATGAGTTGATATCGATTGCGAAAAAATTAAATTAAAAACAGTAACGATCGAATGCAAATTTTGATGCTTGAGTAAATGGAAATTCAATGAGACAAAGCCTAGCTTGGGGTAGATTGAATTTATTCCTAATTTGCTACTCAATCATTGATTGATCAAAAAAGTTCCTCGTAATTTCAATTAGTTTTAACTTAGCCAATCTCTTTTAGAAAAGTTAAAAGGAAGACCAATTAATCAAATTAGTTTTTAGGCTTGGGGGAAAAACATCCTAAACATGCAAACTAATTGGCGTTAAGATCTAGGGTAATTGCTAAGCTGAACAAAATAATTAGGAACAACCTGATCAGGTATTCCATACGAATTTCTCCTAAGTTAAATAGACAAATGCTATTCGATTGGAAAAGTCAAATTAATATGCAACTCTAACTTAACTTCCGTTACTTGGCGGTCTAAGAACCTATCAATTATGGGTTAGGTATAAACCTATAACTGTGAATTAAACGTGCTTGATAAATTTGTCAGATTATTTCAAACACATTCAACCAAATTAATAAGATCGAGGAGAAAATTCAGTAAACAATTAAAACTGCAAACCACAATTGTTCATAACCTCGTGAGAGAACAAATTAAGATATAAATCCTAAATCCCGAGCTAGACAATAGTCCCTTAGCTTTGATACATGCTTGAATCAACCAAATAACAATCTACCAAGGTCTCAATTGAGTGGGGAAGAAGAGATTGGAGAAATCTAAAAAAAGTGTGGGAATTCTAATCTCCAATCATCTTTTTTTGGAAGAGTGGGCGGCTAGGTCAATTTTAAAGAAATTTTCGTCATAGTGTTGCTACGCTAATACAAGCTTAACAACGCTACCCTCAACCGAGCGCGCATGGACACTCTGTTGGAGTTTTGTAGTGTCGCAATGCTAGATGCAGCATTGTGACACTCTCAGAAAGGGGGCTCTTGGGTCTACAGCGTAGCGCACCAATATAATACAGCATCACAACGCTGCAGACGATATTGATGCTACTACCTTACAGTGTAGTGTTATGCTCGCATGGAGGGTAGCCACACTCTTCAAGGGCATTGTGGTAATTTTGCACTTTTCTCCATAATTGATGCTACAGAGCTCTAATTTGGTTCGTTTAAGTCTCGTTTTGGCTCTAACTCTTGCTCAAAATCTACGAAAATGAGTGAATTTCCATCTCGTGAAGCTATATTCCTAACTCCTCACGCGGTATCGTCCCTGGAATGATAGGCATATTGAGTCAGCAGCTAAGGCCCATACAAATCAAAGAACGACCCTTATGAACAGAAGTTCATAACTCACTCAGGATTAAGATCGATTTACATGATTATCGTTTGAAATATATAACTCTTCACTTAACGGTATTGTAAAGATAGATTATATTTCGTGGTCCAGTCTTATACAGACTCACTATATAGGATACCTCCACTTATATGTCATCACATGAAAGGTTTGGATCAAATCGTTTGTAACACTTATAACTCTTGTAACATTTACAAAATGAGTTGTATCCACAATGTTACCATGATAAGGTACCCAACCTTATCCATATACTATAGACTTTTTAGGTTATTCCTTGAACGTAGTCCAATTGTATGTCAACTACATACTGTTCAAGCTCCATTAAATAACATTGAATCTTAGTTTATTGGATTTTGAATTATGTAAATAATGCAAAATACTTTACTCGTCAAATAAACATTTGTTTATTTGTTAATACTTTGTTTATAAAATACACAGACTACGAGATTTATGACATAAATCCTAACAGACATGACATTTTAAATCAAATATAAAAATTAAAGGAGAGGGAATGAGAGTCGGAGCACGGAGAATTTTTTTTTTTTTTTTTTTTTTTTAGCATCAAGGATATATATTAGTAGATAAAAGTGTTTAAGGTTTTATTAGACATTTGTTAACATTTAAAGCCCTATAAATTGAAACAATTCTAAGACTGTGAGGTTAATTAAACTTATAATTAATTTAAGGGGCAATTGCAATTATAGCAATCAACCTCAAAGTATTAACAAATATAACACAATTAAAAAGAATTTGTAAATATAGAAAATGTAGATTCAGCTCTCAGAGTCTATTGTTATCCCTAAAAAGAGTCTATCCATAATAGATCATATCCTTAATAAGAGTCTATTAGTGATAGAGTCTACCACCGATATATTTTGCTATATTTGCAATTCTTTAAAAATGTTGTTATACACTTAATTAATTATTAACCCTATGAGTGCTACCTATTTCAATTGTCTTACAATTTTTTTACATGGTTTTTAAATTAGATTGAATTATAAATTTGTTTTGGTTTGGTTTAATTAGTTGCCAGAATTTTCCCAAACTAATTTTAATTTAAGTGATTAACGTGCGGATTTTGTGATGAAAAAAATGGAAAAAACCCGCTTTTTTTACTTAGTGAATAATAAGACATTAACCATGAATCCAAAATAGTTCAGAAGATTAGATACTAATTATCATTCTAAAGATTGATTATACTAGAAGATGACGAACTAACGATCATTCGAGTTAATACTTCGGTTAACATGACTCAGCTAGCTAAGGTATATATTCTAAATTAGGTCAAGCGTTCAAATCTCTTCTACCGTTGAACTGAAAAAATATATATATCTAAAAAATATTAGGAGTTGTTTGGACCCCAACTTGAAGTTAGTGGCGTGAACTATTATAGTCTACTTCAAATATAAGAGATTATACATAAAATATCCATTTTAGGGTATATATTTTTTAATCGAATTTCTTTACAACAGTATATAATTCACATATATCAAGTAAAGGAATGCATATTCCCTTGGGGTTTATAACATATATATTTAGGGTTTAAAAAAAGAAAAAAAAAGTTCTCCTCGATCTTGGTGCAGCGGATCCGTATAGGCGGCACGAATAAAGTCCGTCTTCATCTCTTCATCTTCATATAGAGGTTGATAACACATAACCCTCCATCTTCATCTTTTATTCTTCTTCAGCCATGGCAGCCACAAATCTGTATAGGCGGGTGGATTTTGGTGCACGGTACAAACGAAGGGAGCAAACCACGAATGGGAATCAACGAGAAGACGACTATCAGCTTACCTCGATGATCGAAAATCAATGATGATGGAAAAAGGTTGATGAACAAGGATGAACGGTCGATTCCGATAGGGGAATGACTGATGAATGAGGACATGCGGCGGACTGGCGAACGGCAGTTGATGGCGGCGGTCGAATCCAATGGACGAACGACAACAGTGGAGGGGTGTGAAATCGCCGGAAGGAGAAAAGAAAGGGAGGAGGATGAAAAGGGAGTGGAAGAGTTAATGATTTTTCTTTTTTAAAAAGAAACATTAATGAGCGTGAAGCCCTAAGTCTATGCATGGAGGAGAGAGAATCATAGTTATATATATATAATATATATATATATTTGTGTGTGGGACCAAGGGCTAAATTGTAAATAGGCACTGACATTGGTGGAAAAACAAAATCTAATAAGCTTTTTTTGTAAAAAAAAAATGAAATATTCAAGACATTAATGTAATATAGCCCTTATTCTAAGCATTTACGTCAAAACCCTCAAATATAATAGGGGTGTTTTCAACTATTTATAACCTATAATATAATTATCTACAGTAACTATTTGAAATACCTCTTTATTACATGTTTACTATTACTTCCTACATGTCCTCTCTCCCTCCGTGTTATAGTATTTACTATTTCTTGTACAAACTAAAATAGTCTATACTCCAGACATAGATTATCGTAAATTACAGACTATTATAACTCACATACTATAATAATCATTAACTATATAATAACTAAGTCAGTGTCCCAAACGTCTTCTTAACGTTGATTTTGATGGAAACTGAGACTATTGGACAATTTAAGTTGGCTTGATTGGCATAGTTAAATTCTCTTTTGAATTGCTCTGTGTTTTGTCTATTAGCATAATGTCTACAAGTGGGTTTTCTGGTAAATGTCTACATCAAAGATAATGAGTTATATTGTTTGGTTTCAATTTGTCAATTTTCAGTAATTTTCAACAAGGAAGAAGACATTGCCACCTACACCATTAAAGCAGTGGATGATCCAACAACTTTGAACAAAATTCTCTACATTAAGCCCCCTCAAAATGTCCTCTCAATCAATGAACTTGTGGCCCTTTGGGAAAACAAAATTGCTAAAACTCTTCACAAAACCTACATTTCAGAAGACCAATTATTGAAGAATATTCAAGGTTAGATTTGGACACACAAAAAATTTATTATATTGTACAGTTTCATTAAATTTTGATTATAAGTTTCTTCTTTTTAATTAGTCTTCAATTTTTTAAAAGTAGACCTAGTTTTTTCTAAACATAATTTCATTGTTTTTCTTTTTCTCTTTTTCTAAATATATATATATTAGTGAATAGTGGGTGGGGTCCTTGTTATTATATGGTTTAAAAAAATACTTCTAACTCGTTTTCGACTTGTCTAGATTAAGTTTAAAAGAGCAACATCCAAATATGTCAACTTTTCGTCCCACATTCTAATGGTTTTTCTACTTCAATTATAAATTTTGAAAGGATGTGAATATTTTTTTAAAACAAATGACAAATTAAAGTTAAAAGTTATTTGCCAAAATAAGCATAATTTAAATAGCATCAAGTACGTACAATAATCTCGAGGTTAGAGGTTTAATCCCCACTCTACATATTGTCAAAAAAAAAAAATGATTTTTTTTAATTTAACTAATAAATTTCTTTGCTAATTTTTAAAAGTTAAAATACTTTTCAGTCCCTATATATGTTGGTTCTTCTAATAATTTGTATACTTCCTTTTTTATAACTATTTAGTTTTAACAACTTGGTCCTTACACTTAGTTTTTATATTTTTGTTCTATTAAAAAAATATTTCTTTTTTGTACATTAATTCGTGCATGCATGCACACTCATTTCAGTTCTTATGTTAAAATTTGTTTATAGACGAGTTTTCTTCCACAAAGATATTAATTCTTTTACCATTTATTAGATTATTTTGTTGGACCACAAAAAAATGATAATCTATTTCAATTATTTTTTAAAATAAAAAGCAACTAAAATCTTAAATTTAGTTAGCTTAGGATTTTGAAAATATTGATTAAATAAAAGGGTTAAAAAAATTATTAACATAGGTTAAATTTGCCCCCGAAGAGTCCCGATGGCAAGGGCTTGAGTCTCTAAGTCATTCTGGCTTAAAGGTTTCAAGTTCGAACCATCGAATGTGTTTAATAATAAAAATTCTTGATGTCTTCCAGGAATTGAATTTTATGGTAGGTATCGATGCCTTCGAATATAGGGAGAAAGCTTAGACTCCGGATTAAAAAATGAGATTATTGAGATTGAATTTATTGGTAATTATTTTGTTAATTTTTGTGCAGAGGCAACATATCCATTGAATTTGATGCTAGCTTTTGATTACTCAATATTTGTGAAGGGAGATCATAAGGCCAACCAAGAAATTGAAGCATCTGTTGGATTGGAAGCTACAAAATTGTATCCAGAAGTTAAATACACCACTGTTGATCAATATCTCAATCAATTTGTTTAACTCATATCTCTCTATCTTTACCATTTTCAAAGTTGGATATAAATACTCTTTCTTGTAGACTTTTTTTTTTTTAATCGAATCATCAACTTTTGAAATGATATGATGTCTTTGTCGACTAGGAGTCTAAGTGTGAAGCTAATTTGTTTAAGACATTGTAACTATTCCCGAACCTCAGGACCGGATGTGGCTTGAAGCTTGTATCTCTTTCATCAATGATATTATAACTATTGTAACACTTGCTCAGATTTGAAGTAAAAGATTGTGATAGTTATATCGAAGTTTCAAATGCAACTTGATGAGTCAAGTTAAGTGTTATTCAACTAATTAAGACATATAATCATATTCTTGATCAAATTATCAAAAGTTCAAATTTCAATTCCTAAGTAGCTTTTAAAAAAACCAATTCCTATGTGATGAATTAAAGAAAAATGCAAGTTGATGAAAAACTTGCCATCCATTGACTTGTACTTTTAAATCTATAGCCAATTTAATTTGGCATCAAGTTAATAGACTAGTGGTTTAAGATAGATTTAATGCAACATGAAAATCACAAACAAAGATTAAACCTAATCTATGAAAACTAGTATGGTTTTAATTTGCTATAAACCATATTTAAAGTATCTTAAAGATGATGATTATTTACACATGCCCAAAATAATTTTTATTTTTAACTATAATAAAATATCATTGAACTTATCCAATTAAGTTATTATAAGACATAACTTGATTAACTTGATTTTCAATCGATGTGTCAAGGATTTGAATTCGTACCCTTAAATATTAAACTAAGAAAATGCCAATAAACTTTTTTCAAATAGTCTTTTTTTTTTTTTAAGAGATGTAACAGGATCAAAATTTGGGGTTATTTCATATTTTGACCCTTTTTTTTTTTAAGATGTCTAATTGAGCACTTAATCCAAAGTCAAATCCAAAGTCAAGCAAGACCAAGATCGACTAATATAACTCTATTGGACCAACCACTTCTCTATTCGTTGACCAACTATTTGACCTAATAGCTAAGAATTGAGCTGGCCACCGTTTAGGGAAATCCTAGATCAATCTCTATAAATACAATATTAAAATTTTTGAAATATCAATGTCGGTGGAAATATCAAGATCTCAATTTTGTAAAAATATTGATATGGGTAGCAATTTCAGAAAACTTTATGGAAATGGATGGAAACTATTATAATTAGATAATGAAACTTTGATGTGACTCGATATAATTTACTATTTTTTATCATCATTTCAATAATATAAGATAATATTTAGATATATATTGTAAATGTTTGTGTAAATGTCGATGTGAAAGTACAATTTTTTTAAATGGACAAATAGCTACAAAATAATATAAAGTTCGGAAATATTTTCAAGTGAAATTAAGTAAAAATGAAAGTTTTGGATGTTTAAAGAAAAAACTCACACCAATTTAAAATTTGAGATGAAATGATATGAAAATTTAATTAAAAAAAATTTGAATAATGAGGTTAAAAATAAATATACATTCTTTTTTATAGTTTTTTTTTTCAAATTCAATTTCTTTGTAAAAGAAAGTTTCAGATTGAAAACAAAGTTGAAAATTGAGAAAATTTGAAAATTAGAAAAAATAGCACATTGAATAAGCTTCATCATTCATCAGAAATGACATTGGCTTGTGAATCTATATATTGTGTGCAATCAAAATCATAAAATTAAAAACTTCATTCTTATATCTAAAAGTACAAATGTGAAAGAAACCTTCTCTGGACACTTTTATTAATACCTTAATTAACGCCATAGTACCGTAGATTAGAGAAACGCAAGGTTGAAATATCTCAAATTTTTAGGTAATTTCTTAATTTATTTTCTTCTTTCTTTCTCTTTGTAGTCTGACGCTCAATTATATATTTTTCTTATGAATATGCTTTTTTAATAGCAGAACTAAGATTGGAGTCACCCACAATACAACATAGTACTTTTTCAACCACAACAATAACAAACATCTTATTTAAAATCATACAAAGACTTCACTATTGGATGGTTCAATTATGATATTGTTAATTACAGCAATTATCACTACATTACTGATTTTTTTTTTTTTTTTTGTTTACTTCTTCATATAATCTATTTTAAAATTATATTGTGTCATTTTATTTATTTTATAAAAAAATATATGAAGAAATTCGTCGTAGGTAAGTTTTTTGTTCATTTATATAATGAGTTCATGTGCAGTTTAGAAAAATGTTGGAAGTCATTTTTAAATTAATACTAAATTTGGAACGAGATAAAAATAATAATGTTGACAAATACTTTTTATATACTAAATTTAAAGAACTAAGATATCCATTTAGAATTTGAAATATTAATAAAAGAACTAAAATAAGTTCAAGAAAGTTAAATAAAATGCTTAATATTTTTTTGATACAAATAAACTAATTAAATATAAAGATTCAGACATGTTCTAAGAAATTACTTTCATTTAATTAGACATTCACATTTCATATCCTAAATTGTTGCTAAATATCATAAATTTAAAGAGAAACTCAAAACAAAAAAAAAAGTAAGAAGGATTAAATTAAAAAGTATATTAATTAATAAAAAATGAAATATAAATAATTGTTTTTTAATATAATTAATGAACATTATCTCTTTAACTTTACTTTTCTCTTATCTCTATACCTCTCTCCAATTTTACATTTGGTTCTCTCTCAATTCAATAGTTTTTTCTCTTTTTCATCTAAATTTTTACCTCTCACACTAACTTTTAATGGATTATTTTTATCAATTAATTTATTTTAAAATTAATTATCATATTATTATGATCACCTCCACTTTTATATTATATTTCCTTTTAAGTTACAAGTATTAAATTGGTTGAGCAACTATTATAAAATAGTTCTCCCAAGGAACCTTACCATTAATACATATTGTTGAATTGAATATAAAAGGAGCTAGAAACTAATTCTAAAATTTATAAATTTATCTTAAATTAAAACTAAAAATATGGAATGCCAAAAGTTCTAGAATAATGATAGTTTTGTAACATTTTTACACTTTTTAAAATATAAAAAGCTCGATATTTTATTTATTACGATGATAAAATAATTTGTATTTCTTTCTCTTTTTCAACTCCATTAACCTCAAAGTTGATAGATTATAGTGGGGTAATTTACCTTAAAGTTTCTTTTTCTTTTGTTTTAATTACAAAGTAATGGTGCCTAGGAATTATATAACATTTTATTTTGATAATATATTCTAAATTTATCTTACATATTATTGGGGGGGAATTATTTGATAGGGGACAAAAATTAAATCTAATTGGTAATTTTATGTATTCTTTCATTTTAACTTTATTTTTTAATTAATAATCTGTCTTTAATATAATATTTTAAGAGCTATACTAATTTTGAAAAAATATATATATTGCTACTATTAAAATAAAATTTTAAAAGAAAAACCACATGCACGCACGTTTAGAAAATCTAGTATATATCTAAAGTATAAATGATGAAGAAACTTGTTTTTGGACGATTTTACCCTTATAAATACTTATCTCATTAACCATCTCCTCTCTCGCCATTCTAGGATTGGCAAAAATCCCTACGTGATTGGATCCTTATGGGTCCTCATTCCTACCAAAGCGGGGAATCCCCGGTGGGGTCAAACTGGGGATTATAAGTGGGTCTACGAGCTCGTCCCCAATTAACTTTTTTATTTTTTAATTGGCAGGAACAGGGATGGAGGGTCTCCCCCACCCTGCCCCTGTTGTTGCCAATCTTACTCCACCCCTCCAAAATTCACTTTTTTTTCTACAAACATGGATTAAAAAAAAGGAAAAAAAAACTCTATAACCTAATTATTTTTTCAGTAATTATATCTCTTAGCCACATTCTTCCACCCATTCACATTCCTATCTCAAATTTATATCTCTCCTCCTTTGCTCTTTATGTGTTTATTTACAAGTCATGACAACAAGCTAAGAAGCGACAAAGAAACATAGCTCTAGCAAAGTAAATTTTGAAAATCGTCAATTTTCAAAAATATTGAAACATTCACCATCATTGATCAAAAGGAATGGTGGTAGAAGACAAATAAAACGCAAAAAAAATCTCTTCAAGTTGAAGATTTCCTTTCTTCTTGCAAATTTGAAGTTTATGTTATCTTGATCAATAAAAAGTATCTAAAATGACTTAGAGATGTTTTATTTTGAAAAAATAGAATGAAACTTTCTTTTTGTATTTAATTAGTGAGAAATTAAAAATATAATTGTTTATTTTTGTAGGAAATTTGTTTTATTATTATCATTTATTATATTGTTTTTTTTTTTTTTAATTTTCTTTGCATATATCTCTCTCTCTTATACTACCTTCAAAATTTTACCTTTCTCTATCTTCAAATACTACCTCTCACTTTTTTAAAAGAAAAAAGAGGTTTAATACTAAAATACTTATTATAAAAAATATATATATAAAAATACAATTAAATTCAGATTTTTTTCTTCTTATTCTTATTGATCTTCCTCACGGTGTTTATATTTTTATTTTATTTGTTGAGTTTAACTTCTCAATTAGTGCAGTAGATCACTAATTTTTAATTTTTAAAGCATGGTTGTTTAGTAATCTAATCTATTTTTTAAAAAATGTTTCATAATTTTGTTTTAATATAAAATATATATTTTAAAAAAATTAAACAAAAAAAATCATCCTTAAATATCCCTCATTCCAAATCTCACACAAAAAAATCTTATTCCATTTTACCAATAATTTAATTTAAGGGTTATTTTTAAATATAGAAAAATAAACTGAAATATTTACAAAATATAGTAAAATTTTAGAACTATAAATGATAGACGTTAATAAACACTGCTATCAGTGTCTCAGTGTCTATCATTGATAGTTCTAAAATTTTGTCATATATCGTAAATATTTTTAACAATTTTACCATTTGAAATAATTTCTGTTAATTTAATTTAATAATTAAATTAACTACTAAAACATTTCTTAATTCTTCACCATCAAACTCATTTAATATCCATTTATTTTAAAATGTATAATTATTACAT
This sequence comes from Benincasa hispida, assembly GCF_027475165.1. Taxonomy (NCBI): domain Eukaryota; kingdom Viridiplantae; phylum Streptophyta; class Magnoliopsida; order Cucurbitales; family Cucurbitaceae; genus Benincasa; species Benincasa hispida. Next base: position 50,614,043 of record NC_143482.1, read on the forward strand.
ATAAAAATAAATTTACTTTTTTTGTTAAGTTAAAGTTCTGTAATAATAATTATTTTTAATCATACATAATTTTAAAAATATATTATAACGTTTAATTCTAATAACAAAAAAAAACATAGAAAAAAAACGTAAATTATAAATTCAGAAATTTTTTCGATAAGATATTAACTTTCATCTTCTAACTAGAACTTAAATTATGCTTAATTTTTTAAACAAATACTAATTAAATAAATAAATAGGAGAAAAACTTGATACCGTCCATCTTTTTATTTTTTAATTTTTTAAATAAATAAACATGGATAGTATTTTTAAGTCATAATTACATCTTTAAACTATTAAAAAAGCATTAAAACATCTTTATTTACATAACAATAAAGATAATATTTTTTATTTTTTATTAAAAGAATATTAATTAAATTTTTTAAAAACTCTTCTCATATTTATTAATTAAAAACTGAGTACTTTTTGTATTCTTAAATATAATGAAGATCATGGATAAAGGAAGAAAAAATAAAATGGTAGAATATGAACCATTTCTTCTTGCATTCATTAGATAATAATCTATACTTTTTAAAGAAGTTACAAAATTAAATATCCTAATTTTTTTTTTACTAAAAACATACCAATTAAAAAGAAAAAGTTCTTTACACACCCATGTTCAATTAAAACAAATGGAAAATAAAAGTTCTTAAATACTTTATAATCATTGATGAAATGGAAAATAAAATAAATTTTCATTCTATTTATTTTAAAGAAATTAATGGTACATCATTAAATTTAGAAAAATTTGAAATAAAAGTTTTGTAACCCTTAATTTCTTACTACTATTAATTTTTTTAATATATTCAATCGCAAATGCATAGGTTTAATTTTCTATGATTTTAAGGTGCTCCTCATTGCTATTATTACTTTTATTTTATAATTGATGTTTTTTTTTTTTAAGGAAAAAAAGATGAGCAAAGGAGGCAAGTACAACAAAGATTATGTGCAACACGTGTAAAAAACTAGTTCTTAAAAGAATTTAAAAAATTTCTTGAAATTTCGTCAAAATGGGAAACAAAATAATCTTTTTTCAAAATTTACTAGAAATGATGGGAAGACGAGATTTCCTCCTAAAAAAAATTTCAAGGTCATCAAAATCTCGAAATTTTGAGATTTTCCATGAAAATCATGACTTGAATTCAAATGAAAGTAAGGCCGCTATTAAGTTCTCATTTGAAACCTTAAAGTTTGTTATATTTTTTTATTATTACTATTTATAATTTAGGCATCAAAGTTTGTGTGGCAAAGCACCACACACCAATGTACAATATTTTCTATTTTACGGGTCACTTCATTTCAAATTTAAAACTTATTTGTTGAAGTATATGCAAATGAAGCAAAATCTATATTCTTCTTCTTCTTTTTTGCAAAAGTATTGAATAATTAAATACGTACGTAAGGTGAGAAAATCGAACATCTAATCTCGAGATTGATAATACAAGTATTATATCAATTGAACTGTGCTCATTTTAGCAAAATTCTATCTTCAACTCCATTCATTCCTAAATTACACTACTTTTTTTCAAACAATAAAGAAAAGAAAAGAAAATCTATGAAGGATAATTCAAAGGGTTTAGATGTGACAAGTTAAAAGAAAACCAACCAACTTTATGTCTTCAACTTTTTGACTTCACTCTCTATCTCAAAGAGAGTTTATTCATTATAACTTTAAGCAAAGACAATTGCGTGTTGTTTACTAAAACTCAAAACGACCACCAAACTTGTCGTTTTTGCTCTCTTTTCTCATCAACTCCACCCATCATCCCACCTAAATTTTTATCTTAGCAAACTTTGTTATGTATATGTTTCAACCAATATTATCAATCAACGCTCCTTTTCCAATTTTTATTTACTCTATTTTGTTTTTATTTCCTTAAATGATTTATTTCATCTTTTTCCATTTTTTTAGGTCTAACAAATAAAGTTGGATCATCAATTTATAGTACACTCATCCCTATTCTCCGTTTAAAATGTGAAATTCTCCATTTAATTTTACGAAAATTGAAGCGAGAATTTTTTGCGAGAAATTTAGAGGATCATGTTCTTCACAGAGAATTATTTTTCTTTGTTTTTTAATTAAAAAATAATATTTTCAACCAAATGCAATAATTAAAAAGAAACAAGAAATGGAGGCGGGAATAGGGATAGTGAACGAAGATTCTCACCTTGTTCAAGATGGATCGACGTAGGATTGAACATCTTCGATATTCCATTTTCATTTTTTTTCCATCTTCGCCTTGATCCTCATGTGTGTGCATTGTTTTTAATTATAACATATATGTGTTGCTTAGATTGTTGAGTTATCCTCAAGTCAACACATGTTGGTCTGATTCCTATATTTTTAATAATTTTTTGGGAAAAATATCAATCTACACGGGTAAATTTTATGGGTTATATTAATTTAAAACTCAAACTAATAATTATATTAACTTAAATTCTGAACGTTTGTAAGTGTAAATTAATACACTTATAACAGTTCTCGATTTTAATTGATAAAACCCCAAAGTTTAGAGGTATAAATTGATATTGTGTGTTTTTTTTTTTTTTTTTTTTTTTTTTTTAAAAAAGAATTGCAACGATAGAGGATTGAACCTCCAACCTTAGGGGAATAGTGCATGTCAATGATCGCTGAACTGAACTCAATTTAGTAGAGTTCTTCATGTTGTTTAAAACATAATAATAACTTATGTAGTTAGTGAACAATTTACTTTTGACAAAAAATTACCCAGATTTGTCAATTTCTTTCATCTTTATTATTTTTTTTTTACACTGTCAAGAACGTATTTCAGCTAGATATATTTTACAGAGAATGCATGGGGTATAAATACAGTAGTAAGGGATTAGAAATCGTCCCTAAAAACTCAATCATCCCAAAAGTTCTCTAACAACATAGACTAAGTGTACATTGACTCAATATACATTAATACCCTCCCTCAAACTCAAGGTGGTAAAGTAGGAACCAACTTAAGTTTGTTAAGCAACTGGAGGAAGTGTTTGGGGATAAAGCTTTGATGAAAATATCGACAGGTTGTTCAGTGGTAGAAACAACTCGTAAAAGAAGAGTTTTACTCTGAAGATGATGTCGAACAAAATGACAGTCATTCTCAATATACTTGGTACACTCATGAAAAATATCATTGTGAGCAATCTGAATGACACTACAACTGTCACAGTAAAGAATAGTGGTAGACGGTTGAGGAACTCCCATATCAGCAAGAAGCCAGCAGAGCCACGATAACTCTAACGTAGCATCAGTCAAGGCACGATATTCAGACTCTGTACTAGAGCAAGAGACAACACTCTATTTCTTACTCTACCAAGAAATAAGAGAGTCTCCGAGATAGAAACAGTAACCTATGGTATAATGTCGGTTAATAGGATCACCAGCCTAATTAGCATCAAAGTAATCGGATAAGACCAGGGATGATTGAGATGAGAACTGAAGGCCATGTCATAGAGTCCACTTGACATAGCAAAGAATATGAAGAATAATAGTAAAATGAATGGTTCAAGGGGTAGCCATGAACCGACTTACAATGTGAACAACATATGCAATGTCGGGACGAGTTATTGTTAGATAAATAATACTGCCAACAAGCTAACGATAGAGACTGGCATCTTCGAGGGAACGCCATCAAACGGAGTCAAGCGAACATTAGGGTCGAGTGGTGTTGGAGCTATAGTAGATTCAGTGATTCCGGAGCGCACAATAAGTCTGAAGCATATTTCGCTTGAGACAAAGAGTAACTAGTAGAGCTCATTGATACTTCAAGACCGAGAAAGTAACTAAGTGACCCTAAATATTTCATCTCAAAATGTTCGCCAAAGTAGTGTTGTAGATCAGAAATAGCCTGAGGATCACCCCCAATAATAATCATATCATCAACATACAGAAGAAAAAGAACAATACTAGATGCATAAAAAGAGTTGTCATAAGAATTAGACGTAAATTCAAGTTGAATAATGGTGGAACTAAAAGTTGCAAACCAGGTTCGGGGGGTTGCTTCAACCCATACATCGCTCGACAAAGGAGACACGCATTCTGAGATAGAGGAGAGATACCTGGGGGTGGTTGCATATAGACTTCCTTAGATAATGCCCTATTAAGGAACACATTCTTAACATCCATATGAAAAAAAGGTCGTTGTTTGGTTGCAGCAACGACTAAGAAACTCCGAACGAATGTCATTTGGGCCACAGGTACAAAAGTCTCTTTATTATCAATCCCATATTCCTGAGAGTATCCTTTTGCCACCAGTTGAGCTTTATATCGTTCAATAGAACCATTAGAGCGAGTCTTGATCTTGTAGACCCACTTGCAACCAATGGGTTTCTTACTAGGAGGCAAGTCAACATAGTCCCATGTGTGCATCTTGTCTAAGACCTGAAGTTCGTCACTCATAGCTTGCTGAGGGTTAGTATATGCCTCATGGAAAGAGGTAGGTTCAACCAAGGAACTGATAGTGGAAAAACAATGAAATTCTCGAAGATGACTGAGAGATGCCCTTACTCGAGTGGAGCGTCGAATAGAAGAAGTATGGTCAAACTTCACAGGTGAGATAGATGATGGATCAGGATCAACAGAGACAGGCACAGATTGCTCAAGCTCAGTATCACGAGAAGATGTAGATGAAGGAAAAATATCAGTGGAACCTTCAGGAAGGAAGGGATGAGGACCTGAAAGAGAAGCATGAAAGGTCAAGAGACTAGAGAACATTGTATGCTGCTAGAAAGTGACATGGCGAAAGATGCACAATCTATTCGAAAGAGGATCCTAACAACATAAACCTTTGTGCTCAATTTCGTAGACAAGAAAGCAACAAATATGTGCACGTGGTTCTAATTTGATATGTTCATGGGGATGGAGAAGAACAAAACATGCACAACCAAAGACTTTGAGGTTAGAGTAATTAGGAAGAGTATTGTATAATCGTTCAAACAGAGAAAAATTGTGAATGACCGATGAAGGAAAACGATTAATTGTGTAGACAGAAGTAAGGGTAGCCTCTCCCCAAAATTTCATAGGACAGGAGGCAGACGGGAGATAAGCTAGTTCGGAATGGGGTGATGTTTACGTTCCACTCGCCCATTCTGTTGAGAGGTATGGGGACAAGAGCGTTGAACAAGAGTACCTTGCTGGGTGAGAAAAGAAAGAAGATTTGAGTCCTTATACTCTAAGGTGTTATCTATACAAAGATTTTTTTATTGTGCAAGAGAATTGGGTATGAATCATATTAGCAAAACCAATATATATTTGAGACAAGGTAGAATGATGTTTAAGAAAATATATCCAAGTAAATCAAGAGTAATCATCAATAAACATAACAAAATAGCGATATCCAGTGACAGTAGAAGTAGGAGCAGGACCCCAAATGTTAGAGTGAATTAAGTCAAAAGGTTGATCACATATAGAACTGGATTGGGGAAATGACAATGCAAGTTGTTTAGCAAGTTTGCAATTCACATAATCAAAAGGAATAAATTTGGAAACATTATTTAAATTTTTAATAGAAATCAAATGACGGAGTTTATCAAAAAAAGCATGACCAAGACGAAGATGCCACTGATATATAGCAGAGTTAATGATAGGAGCAGAACAAGAACAAACGGGCAGTTGAAGTGATGTAAGCTCAAACAATCTTTCCACTATGCGACCCATACCAACTGTTTGTCCCATCTATGAATCCTGAATCTGATACCCAATAAAGAAAAAAGAAATAATTAAGCCAAGATCACACAACTATCTAACTGAGGCAAGATTAAATGTCAGGTTTGGAACATAATAAATATTGGAAAGTTGTAGCGTGGGAGTGTCAATGGATCCAACATGGGATATGGTCATACAATTATCGTCAGTAGCATAGATGGGAGGAAGGGATTTGCAAGAGTAGGTGTAGTCAGAAGAAAAAAAAAATCAGAAGTCATATGATTACAGCAAGTGGAATCAAGAAGCCATTGATTACCTAGGAAAAACTGAAAGAGCGGAGGAATTAGATGAAATCACCTGTTTAAGCAAGTCTTGTAAATTACTCATCTAAAAAGTAGACGGGGAAAGTCCGAAATCAGTAGAGGGGGAGGTAGCAACAGTAGAGGCAAAACTAGGTTTACTAAAATTTCTTGTCTTAAAAGAATGACCCAAAGGTCGAGGTGGTCATATGGGACAATTGTCCAAAATATGCCCACATTTATGACAATATCTACATTCGACTTTTGGACAATCAGCAAATTTGTGCCCAGTGAGCTTACAGTTTTTACAGAAGAGAGCTCCAGAAGTACCGAGCATATGACTACTTTTGAGAAAATCTCAGATTGCCTGGAAGAAACGATATCAAGACGCTTTTCCTCAAATAGGATTTCCTGAATTATTGTGTCTAGTGACGGAAGAGGACTGCTATGTAGCAAAGCAGCACGAGTAGATTCATATTCTGGACGAAGCCCCATAAAAATATTAATAAGATGGAGAATTGGAGATAATCAACACTGGTTTATCCAACTGTGTCCAAATTGGCTGAAGCGTGGCCAAATATTTGTTAACGAATTGGCCAGACTCCTTATTAAGACTAACAAGGATGTTGTGTTGTTGATAATAATGAGCTAATCCAACAGACTAAAAACGCGTAGACAAGAAATTCCATAAACTCTTGACGTCATCGTACGCATCAAACTGAATATGGATGGCAGGAATAGTACCAGCCAAGTGATGATCTAATGATTTTTACTATCCCAATCTTCTAATGGTTCAATAAATTTATTATCATCCTTAACGGGTATTTACGCCCTATTAGAAAATTCTTCACTTGATGGGCCCAAGTAAAATAATTTGACCCATCAAGAATAGTACTAATAGGATGAAACACATGATCTTTCTCCATGTGACTTGGCTTAGCTCAATTGAGAAAAGAAGCTTGGCGGCTCGGCTCAGTTGGAAGTAGAGAAAAAAATGCCTTGGTAGCTCGACTCAATGGCCCAGCTTGGCGGCTTGGAGGCTTGGCTCAACGACTCGACTTGGAGGCTCGGTTCAGCCACTTAGAGAAGTGGCTTGGCTCGACGGTATTAGTCGGCTGGATCTGGATCTGGCTCAATCGAGCGGTGGAGAGCGAGCACGAGCACTTGGATCATATTGGGGGTTGGATCCGACGTCAGTGAACACGGACGACCGTCAGCAAGCTTGGCACTCGTGCGGTGGGGATCTTCGATGGAGTCATGACAAGGGCAAAGCTGGACTCGGAGTACGAAGAAATGGAGTGGTGGAGTATTGACAAAGTCACGACAACAGCATAGAAACGGAGCTGAATCCAACAATGAAGTAAGATTGCGCGGAACCCTTTACACAAAAAACTGAGCTGGACGAGCGGTGGAGTATCCACAGAAACAGACCTTTGGCAAGTTTGATTGGGCGAGCGGTGGAGTATCCACAAAATCGGAGCTGGACTCGGTTGGCTGGACGATTTTAGTATCCACAGAAAAATTGAACCCTTATCCACAGAAAACTAAACCCGAATACAGTATCCACAGAAACTGAACGCAAATGTATTTCCCTAGTTGGGCTCTATACTATGTCAAGAACGTATTTCAACCAAATATATTTTACAGAGAATGTATGGGGTATACATACAGTAGTAAGGACTAAAAATAGGCCCTAGAAAACTCAACAATCCTAAAAGTTCTCTAACAACATAGACCAAGTGTACATTGACTCAATATACATTAATAAACACTAAAGATTGAAAGTGAAATTTTAATTAAAGAAACACATAGATTAAAATAAAACTTTTAAATACTCAAAGATATAACATAGTTGGCACTCAAGTACTAAAATATGTAGTCCGAAAATATAATTTAATTATGTTATGTTATGTTATTATTAATTTGTATGAACTATGAAGCTTATTGGTTTTTTTTTTTTTTTTTTTCCAATTAGGTCAATTATTTAATTGGTTGAAAATGAGAGATTGTTAACTAATAATATTTGAGACAAATTTCGTTTGCGTGATCCTTCCATATTAACTTTATGTTATTAAATTAAAGTTTAACAACATTTGAAGTTGGAGAGACGCGAAGATCGAACTTCGTAACAGAGAGTTTGTGAAACCCGAACCCTACTTTTTCTACTTAAATATGTTATTGGTTGAGATTAGTGAAATGAGGGGTTTAATATTTAAGTTAATGTGGAATTGTAGGGAAATAGGTAAAGGATAAGGAAATGAAGAAGGGAAAATGCTAAAGTGTTGGAGACTTGGCTCACGAGTGTTTATAAGTTAGCCTAGCAAGAAGAAATTTTGGCTAAGTATTGGCCGTAAAAATGGTGGTCAAGCATCAAGTAAACACTAGGAAAACATCGAGTAAGCACTAGGCAAGCATTGAGTAAACACTAGGTGAGCATCGAGTAAAAGCCATGCACGAGCGAGGAAGGGATCATGCATCGAGTTTGCCATCGAGTATCATCGAGTAATTAGCAAAATTTCATTGAGTAAAGACCATCGTGCATCGAGTAAAAGGCCATCGTGTATCGAGTAAAGGCAATCGTGCAGTTAGTAAGGGCCAGACATGAGCGAGGAAGCACTCGGTTGCACGCAAGAATGGGCACAAGGCACTAAACGCAGGGGTGTTGTGCATGTGACTGGTGGGCTATGCAATGCCAAAGACCATGCAATGAGGCTGGAAGCTATGCAATAAAGCTGGAAGCTATGCGATGAGCCTGGGAGCTGTGCGATGAGACTAGGTTGATGCGCATGACAAGAGGCCTTAGGTAAGAGGCTTGTGCAAGCGTTGACACAAGAGCTGTCTAAAGTGAGCATTGGTATGCATTGATTGAAGAAGTATGCACCAACCATGAGGCTAAGCGTTAGGAGGAGAGTGCGGCCATTGGACTATGGATGAGAGGCTAGTTGGATGCAAGGTGGGTCATGGCAAAGACTATAATTCCAAGTGAGGCCAAGTGAGGTTAGGAGTTCAAGGAAGCTATGTGTTGACAAGGGGGATGCATTCAAGAGATGCTATGCGACCAAGAAGAAGAGTATGAGATGAATTAAGGAAACTTGGAGATTAAGGCTAGCATCGGGACAAGTGGTTAAACCAAGTGAAGTTAAGCTAAACCTAGGAGGAGATGGTAATATATTAGGACATGCAAAGAGGATTTATGCGTTGGACAATGCATGAGAAAGACAACTCAAATTACATGCAAGTAGGAGATGGTATGGAAGTATATGGTGGCACAAAGAGGTGAAGACACTCCAAAAGTTCACAAGAAGAAGGTGCAGTGTGTTGGAGCATCCTAAAGACCTATAAATACCTAAACAAAGTTTCACTTCAGTTCATAACACAAATTTCCCTCAAAGAAAGTTAGAAAGAGTGATTGAGGGCAAGTTTGGAGGAAGGCCTTGCGTTGATCATGAAGAGTATGCATTGATAGTAAGAACATGCGTTGATAAAAAAGATAAAAGATGCAGGTGTTGTCCAGGCATTGAAGACATACTGTAACATTAAGTTCAAACGAGGAGTTCTCCCAAACTACCTGTGCAAATCAGGTGATTCTTGAGTCAAAATCTCAAAAATTGATTCTAGTTATATATGAGGGCTGCTATAGGAAAATTCTAAGTTAAGGGCTGTCAAAATTGAAGGAAACCGAGAGGTGTTCACAGAATCGGGGACAGTCAGGCAAGGTGAAGGAATCTTGAGATTTTGAGCTCTTGTGTTAGAATTTGAAGCCTAAATTTTAAGGTAAGCCTATTAAGATAATTTTGAACAGGTTTGTAGATGGAAAGAGAAAAGGTCTAGAAATTAAGTTATTAAACGAGTAAGTTGAGTCAGGAAATCTTGAACAAGCAAGCAGTTGCTTGGGATGAATAAGCAGGTAGCTCGATGGTCAGTATGTCTGCACAAGCTGAGATGAACATAAGCCTATGTGAGGTTGAGCATGGGGCTAAGTAGGTAATCATAAGAGGCTTGGACGGTTAAGGGCAAGTTTGGGCATTGGGGCAGCTTGTGGAACACCTAGGACTTGCGATGGACACTTGATAGTGAGATGTGTTGCTGCCTAGCTAAGCCTGACTTCTAAAGTTATTCTAAGTGTTCAACGCTAGGAGGGTTAGCGTTGGAAGAGCTGACATCAATAGGAGAAGTTATCAACCCTAGGAGGATTGACCAAAGGTTGTGAGTGAATGTTTTAACAAAGCTTTATAAATTATGTTTTTATGCTTTTAGTTATTTGAAACTCTTGTTTGAATGTTTAAGTTATGGTTTTTGAAAGTAAGTTTCAAAAACCGTTAGATCTAATACCAAGTTGAGAGCTCTGTGTGCACGTGTGATGAGTGTTATACGTTGAGTTAGTTTCACATTAGCACAAAGACTGATTGTTTAAGCTGGTTCCACCTCAGTAAATGAAGGTGTGAGTATGGTTCCACCTAAGCTAGCTTATTCTAAGCAAGTTTTCTAAGTAAACCAAGTCTAGAAAAGATGCTAACGTATGCTAGTTTTTCTTGGATAATTTCTAACATATGTTTAAAGTAAAGACGTACTAAGCGTTATGAGGCATGTGTTAGTTGTTATGTGTTATGATACATAACTTCAGTAAGCTTGTTAATGAAAGTATTTTCTCATAAATGTATGAGCAGCTCAATACTAAAGTATTGAGAGAAGGCATCTGAGCTTAGTTTTAGTTAAGATCCTTGTTGTCAGGATCCAAGTTAGCTATACATGCACGTATGTCAAGTTTAAAGGTTTAGGTTAGAGGGTTAAGGGTCTCTCCATCACATGAAGATCAGTGATAAAGTGATGGCAAAAGGGTCCACACCGTAGCCTAGGTTATAATGAAAATTTGACAAAAGGGTTCTTTCTCAACTAAAGATCAGACCAACTATGTTTCAAAAATATTGTACATGAATGTTTGCTTGGCTAGTTTTTAGTTCAGTTTTCAACTACCAGTTTCCAGTTCAAGTATGAAAGTTATGTTTTAAGTAAAGTCACTCACTAGGCTTCTTGAAGCTCATTCTTTTCTGTTTTTCTTCCCAGGTAGCGAAAGAGAGGAGTTCCAGGGTGCTGCTAAGGTCAAAATCTGCCATGCCACAACCACACTTCCAGATTTAAGTTGTTGCTGTAAACAGTTATAGCTAAGAGTCTGGAATTGCTGAATTAAGTCTGGAGATTGTATAAACGTTATACTATTTGTAATAAAATAAGTTAAGTCAACAACTGTTATTTATACTTGGCTTTAATTTTATTGAGCAAATCAAGTTCAGATGGGCAGTAAGTATCACATAAGGATGGTATCTACCGTCGTCACATCTCCTTCCAAGTAAGGGTAACATGGCTCGGGAGGGGGCGTGACAGAGTATATGATCATATATGCATACACCAGTTGATTTATGTTTAGGTTGACTATTTAATTGAGAAAAATATTTGGGTGCATGGACTACGTACATCCATCTTTTTGTAACCTACCTAATTCTTTGACCACAAATTATCATGTGGCAAGCTCTTCTTTTTTGTTGTTTTTTTTCTTTTTTCTTTTTTAATGTTTTTTATTAGTTTATTTAGTTATAATGTGAATGAGATGCAAAAAGATAGAGACGATCTAGGATGCACCAAAGTATTGCTATTTAATTAACTATTATTATTATATTTAGCTCATCAACTTTCATGTTGGGGTTGTTAGGTCTTGATTTGTTCTGGTGTTCTAAAAAAATGTCAAATAAGTTTTTGAAATTTAAAATTATTTAATAGATCAAAGACCTTTAAATTGTATCAAATAAGTGATCGAGCTATAAGGTGTTAAACATGTTCATATAAACTCTCCTACGTGTCTAATAAATTTTAGTATATTAACATTTTTAAGGTTAATGAATCTATTAAACATAAAATTAAATCCTAATAAGATATTTCTTCACTAGGTTCGTAAATTTTAAAAATATAAAATAGGTCATGGATCTATTATTACACACAAAATTAAAAGTTCAACGACTCGTTTGATATAAAATTTAAAGTTTAGAAACTTAATTAAATACTTTTTAAGGTTCGAGTACCTATTAGATACAAAAATGAAGGTTTAATGATCTATTAGAAATTTTGTAAAATTTAGAGGTCTACTTGATATAAAATTTAAAAATTTAGGAACTAAACCTGTAATTTAACTCAAGTTTAAAAGTTAAAACTCATTCAGATTTGAATTTATGATGAGTTTTTTTTTTTTTTTTTTTTTTTTTTTTTTTTTAATTTAAAAAAAAAAAAAAAAAACTTTCGTGTACTTATTGAATAGGAAGTGTCTAAACATGCATAATTGGTACTTCACACACGACTTTTAGTTTTAGGCATCTTGAATGTTATTTCTCCAAGAAAAAGAAAAAGTGTTTTTGCCACTTCTTCTTCTTCTTCTTCTTTTTTTTTTTTTTTTAATTTTATTTTTTATTTATTATATCATATTATATCAGCATGACATCCACCAAAATAGAACATTATCCATGTGGATTAGGATCTTGCTTTCACTATTCATTTTCGCTCTTGTTTCTTATTTCTCTCGCTCCTTTTTTTCTTATTCTTCTTTTACTATTCATTTTCGCTCTCGTTTCTTATTTCTCTCGCTCATTTTTTTCTTATTCTTCTTTCACAATGATTAAATGTCAGCACTCTTTACTCCCATTCTCACTCTTTGCTCTTTGTTCCTGAAAGTCAATAATAAGGATCAAAAGTAAGGATATATAATAGCTAGAGAAATAGACGAGAATTGCAAGAGCGAGGAGCGAGAGTCAAGAGCCCAACTCGAATGCACAAAAAAGTTATTTTTGCAATCTTCGTTGATGATGACACAAACAAAATGTCAAAAAACTTATGTTTTTAAAAGTGAGACATTCCATTTTGAGCCTAAAATTTAGATAAAAAATACAATTAGCCACTCGAATGAGCTAACTTGTTGCACTAGTATAAGCTATTTCGATCTTATTGTATCCCTTAATTTATTTAGCTCATGTACTTTTATTAATTATGATATCTTCATTTTATATGGTACTGATATATATAAGTATGTGCTAACGACCAAGAAATGGTTGGTTTGAGTTTTTCGACCTACCAAAAAAAAAAACATCCTATTTAATACCTACTTTTACTCTGGTTTTACTACACATTCTAATATTATCAACTTAATTTATACATTCAAAATCGTAATATTTATTTGTTAAGATACAATTAGCACGTATCAACTTAATTTATACATTCAAAATCGTAATATTTATTTGTTAAGATACAGGTAGCACGTCATCATATTACTTTTGATATTCTATTTTTGAAAATTTAAACTTTGTTTGATAATCTTTTGATTTTTTTATAAATTAAGTTTATATACTATGATCATATATTGATCCGTTTGTATCTGCGCGTAATTTATGTGTGAGGAATTTTTAAAAAATTAAACCAAAATTTGACTTTAAAAAAATAGTTTTAAAATTTATTTTTGTGGTTTTAGAATTTGGTTAAGATTTCAAGTCTTTAGTTAAAATGAAAACTGTATGATAAATAAGTTGAAAGAAAAAAACATAATTTTAAAAAATCAAATGGGAAATTTATTTCCAATAAATATTGTTTATCTTTTACAAATGTTCTAAAAAAACAAATCAAAATTTTGAAAATTTAAAAAAAGTTAGATTTTTTAATAATAGAATATTTAGCTAAAAATCAAATATGTTTAAATGAAATATAAAAAAATTTACCAATAAAATTGGGAGGAAACAAACGTAATTTTCAAAAGATAACTTATTGATAAAATTATAACAATTATAAATACTAAAATATCAACTTTCTAAAAATTAGATAAAATATTGGTTAAGATTTTTTTTAGCTCATTAAATTATAAGTTTGATTTCATAATTTTAAAACTTTTAATTTAACACCTATAGTTTAATTTAGGCTTAGTTTTTTTTAGAGTTGTGATTCTTAAAATTTCGATTTAGTCCATGTGATTTAGTCAAATTTTATAAATCATTCCTATCACCACCACGTTGACATATTTTTACAAGATAATGTATTAGTACTTTTTATTTAACAACTATATTAAGTATTAACACGATATAGAGAAAACTAGTGAAGTTTTATCTAATTATATAAACTAAATTGAAACTAAGATCAAACTAACTGTACGATCAAATTCAATTTTAGATCTAATACATCAATCATTTTTTTAATATTTATATGACAATAACTCATTATTTACATTTTTTTGTTGAGATACAATTTCAAAATTCGATGGCCTATTCCTTTTAAAGTTGTTGACATTGATGATACAACATAAAAACTTACTAAAATTATACTTTAACCCACAAATTAAATTCAAACTTTTTTTAAAAAAAACCAAATAAATTCAAACATTTAAAAATATAAACCAAATTAAATTTAAATGTAAACCATAAATATAGTTTTTTTTTTAAATAGTTCAAAAACCAAAATATTTTTATTTTTTATAATATTAAAACATAAATACAAAAGTCAAATCTCTTTAATCAAAATTCCACCATTAAAAACACTTGTCAACTTTCTTTTCTTTTTTCCCTTTTCTTTTTACGGTTTCACTTGTCAACTTCAGTCAATTAATTAAGATATAGATTTCGACAAAAATTTAGAAGTTCAAATATTTGACTCTAAGATCGTTGAATTTAAGAAAACAAATCGTTTTTTAGAAGGAAAAATAAAAACACGTATTTGATATATTTATTTATTTTATTCAAGAAATCCAACTATATAAAATTAAAACTTAAGACGAAAATGATTTAAATCTAAAAATAAAGAAAAATATTCAAGAATTTGAAAAATGTCAAACCATTTATCAAAACAGTAATATATATATATATATATATATATATTTATTTATTTTGAAAAATCCCTAAAATAAATTATATTTACATCCAAATAATAATTGTCACCATCATGAGAATACAAAAAGTTGAAAGTTGAAATAAACGCATTTTATTCATCTTCATCATTTTACGCATCTCGTCGTATTCTTTCTTATTATTCATCCGCCATTGAAATTCCCCAAGCTCTGACCTCTGCATCAGCTTCCTTCTTAGCCCTAACCTTCTCAACACTATCTTCAACCTCTACACAAGCCCACTCTCATCTCACTTTCTCTTAATCATCACCAACTTTCCTCCGATTCGTTTTCTCTTTCAGGATTCGGTCCGTTTAAGGTATTCCATCTATCACTTCATCTTCAACTTTCCTTCTTATCCTGTTGGGGTTTGATGGTCGATTTTTTTGATTTGGAAAGCGTGTTGGTAATTGGTTTCACCGTTTTGGAAATCTGATTTATTCTTTTGTTGTTTATAGGTGTGTTAACTTGAGTTCCTCTCTGTTGTTGTCGGTTGTTTTTGGTGTTTTACTGCTTTACCTGCTCTATAATCTGAATCATTTGAATTGATGGGTTTTTTCTGTGTTGTGTGATTGTGTTTTTGTGTTTAATTTCTGAAAAGGGTTTGGTACTTGGCAGTGTTACGTGCTATGCATTTAGGGGTTTTTATTTTCTTGGAATATATTGATCTTTCGTGTTTACCTTATCTAATTTGATGGTTGAAGAATATGGGTATGGAGGAGAAATTGCAGTGTTAACTTTCTAGGTGTTTGTATGTTTTGGGGGTTATGTGATGAGATGGTTTGTTGTGTTTGGTTTTAGACAAGAGGGGGCTTTATTTGGAAGAGTGTTGTGTTTGGGGTCTTCACAGGTTACAGACTGGATAGTGCAAGTGATATGCAGCAAACAATACGAAATCTCATTTCAGGGTTTTGAAATATGGGATCTGTCTGTTGTGTTGCGGCTAGAGACAAGACTGTTGGTGTTGGATCTGGTAGTGACACGCAGCATAGGAATATTCGTCACTCGCCGAGTTGGAGCTTTCGATGGGATCATCCAGGTCGTGTGGTTGGTGAGGAAGTTTCTGTGAACTTGATTTCAGATGGAGTAAGCAGAAATGATAGGCCAGAGTTCAAATATGAATCCTCATATGCATCAGAAGAGGGTAGTCCATTGGAACATTTTCGTAGACAGACATGGAAAAACTCCTCAGTTTCTGAAGGAAGTACGGGGAATGTGAGGACACCTACATCAGGTATCTTCCAGACATACACATTTATCAAATGTTTATGTCTCTCATTTTTCTTTCACTCGATGTTATATTAGTTTTGATAAGAACATACACATTGGTGGGGGATTCTTCTGTTTCGTGGGGGTGGGAGGAATTGATTTGTAATGCAATACTGAAGAAAGACTTAAATGACTGCTGATAAGAAATAATAGCAATTATAGCAATACAGAGTTTAAAGCTTTTATGCTACCTTCAATTCAATCTTCTTGGCGTGCGGGTTTGATATAGTTGGCTGCTGCCCGGCAGATTTACAAATTTCTTGTTATTGTCAAGCATGTCAATCATGCATAATATTTTTCATTGCAACGATACTAGCTCAACCTGAAGGCAGTGAAAAAGGGGACCAGGCACAGCTAAATATCGGATCTGCCATGGTGTTTGGGTGGTCTGACTTTATTTCTTCTACATCCCATCTCACATATTTTCCCTGTTATTGTGATAGGTTGTTCTATTTCAAGAAATGTTTCCACAGATGTTAGTTTCGAACAGGTAGAGCTTTCCCTGTTTGCATGTATTGTTTTATTTCCCTTGTTAAATATCGTATCTAAAGTATGAAGTTGTTTCTATACTGAATCAGGTGAAGAAAGCCACTGAATATGCGACAACTTCTATGTCTCCTGCAAAAGTATCCCTTTCAATACCTTCTACTTCATCTTTGTCAACATCCCCTCTGTCAATCCACGGCCATCTGCCTTCCACCGGTTTGACCTCGTCGAGATTGTCTCACCGTTCTCCCGGACATCGATTATTGCGTCAAGTATCTGGCAACCGCATCCCAGCATACAGATCACCAAGTAGCTACACAGTTTCAGAGGACAGGCGTGCAATCCCTGGGAGCAATGATTCATTACGGGGCTCACATGGTGGGTCTTCTGATGGTTGGTCTGTGAATGCTTTCTCTGAGCTCATGACAACTTCACATAGGGGAAGATGGTCCTTTGGTAGTGAATCCTTTGACTTTGCTCGTGAGAAGATGGTTAGATCCTGCAGCCTATTCTCGACTTCACCTTCTGCTGATACACAAACATGCGGAATTTGCTCCATGTTGTTGGTTGAGAGATCTTTATGGACCAGCCAAAAGATAATTGCTAACAATGAGCTGTCTGTCGTTGCGGTACTAACTTGTGGACATGTTTATCATGCTGAGTGTTTGGAGAATATGACACCTGAAATTAGCAAGTATGATCCAGCCTGCCCACTATGTTCATTTGGTGAGAAGCAGACACTAAGGATGTCTGAAAAGGCACTTAGAGGTGAATTAGAGTTGAAAATTAGAAATAAGAGGTTAAGGAATCGCATTGCTGATAGTGGTCTTGATGTCGAAGCTACCATGTTTGATCATTTTATAAATACTGGACAACAAGGGAAGTGCCCTAAGTTGTCCTCTAGCTCCAGTTTGAGAGGTTCCTCAGGGAAGGGTTTCTTGAGGCGTCACTTCTCCTTTGGCTCAAAGGGGGGGACTAAAGCCCTGCCAGAAAGTAACAACACAGCAAAGAGAAAGGGATTGTTATGGTCAAGATCTACTAAGATGTGACATTTTCTATAATTTCTTATGGGAGGTGAGCTTCCCTATCCATGTGCGTGTTCCCGTCTCATTTGGTAGTTCATCTTGTTTCCACATACATCCCATGGAAACCATTGGCCGCTCATTTTCTTATAGCTTCATTATTTTTAGAAAACAAAAGTTATATATATATATATTAAAAGTGAAACACTGTTGGATTCTTGTTTGACTTACAATTGTTCATGAACGCAGGTTCCGCAGTTAACCCCTGTTAGGTAGCTGGTACACAAAGTGGAGAATGCAAGATAGAATTGACCAAGGGGATACTACAACATCCCTGGGTTTGGATAGTTGGATAATTCTTTATGAAATTTATACAGGCTTAGTTTGTGGCGTCAACACTGTATATAGGAACGTAGGGTAAAAAAGAAGTAACAGTTCAGATAACAAGATTGAAAGATTGAATTGCATCATGACGAATTAGATTGGCGATTCTCATTCTTATCTTGTACAAATCAATATGTTTTCACGTGGACAATTGTATGCATGTGTTATGAATTCTGATAGACTGCCTCTGATTTTTTTACACAAGCTTCTCTGATCATGGGTGGCTATCGTTTTGCCGCTGCAACCAACAAGGAGACATCAGGTACGATCAGTGGACCCCAATCTTTCCTCAATTACACTCTTTTCTTGATTCTAATTGGACTGTAAAAATTAGCATATACAATATTCACTGACCGAGAGTTTAGTTCAATCTATGTTCCAAGTCAAAATTTTCTTGTACTTTTATGAGTAACCCACATGTGGGTACTCCATTTTGATTAGTCCTGTCTCTAGAAACCCCTTGTTGTTGGCATGTATGGTAAAAACTTGTATTAAGTTTTAGAATATAGCTTCTTTCTCCAGTTTGTTTTTGGCTGTGCGGACACTCCTACGATTTGGCAAGAAGTGACCTCACGTAAGAACAAGATAGATATGGTTCTTAAATATTTTGGATTTGGATTGGTTTCATTTCAGAAGTTGACACCTATCCCATAAACCTCTTACGTGGCAACCCCAAAAAAGATTACGTGTTAGGCTTAGACAGGTACCTAGCTTCTGCTTTTATGGTTGTTTTTTTTATGTCCGAGTGTGGAATGGGAGATGAAAATGGCGAAAATGGCTGATATACGCGACGAGCATGGCAACCCCATCCGACTCACCGACGAGCAGGGCAACCCGGTTCTGCTGACTGATGAACATGGCAACCCCATGTGGCTCACTGGCGTCGCAACCAAGGTTGGCACGACGCTCGGGTCACTGATGTTTGGTGGTGGTGGCAGCCGGGATGGTGGCCATGGTTGTGCTTCTGATGCTCAAGCTAGTTCAGGAGGTGGCTATGGCGATGTCGAGCAGGTGCTGCAGCCGCATGAAGAGGATGAAGATGGTGGCTCTACTGTTCATGTTCGCTCTACCAGTTCAGGCTCTAGTTTGGTGAGTTCCAACTTTTATAATTAAGATTTGTCGTTTGACGTAATATTCTCTCTTGGTCTCCTTGATTCTTTCTATTTTCTTTTTATTCTGGTGTTTGCTCAATCATTTTTCAGATTAAAGAATTAAGGGGAAAGAATCCATTCTTACCCTTGAAGTTAGCGAGGCTTATCAATTTTAACGTAAAACTTCCGATTTTGTTCTCAGGTTTTGATTAAAATGTTGCAAAGTTTACACTAAACTTGTGATCGTGTTGCCATTGTAGATTCGTATTAAATTTCAGTCAGACATTGCAATATTTTGATCAATATTTTCACCTTTTTGTATCGACATTGAAATGGGAGGTGAATCACATTTCTATTATATCGTAGAAAAATTCATGAAATAGGACTAAGTGTGAAGTATAAAATGTCACTAATACAAATATCATGTAAATAATAAACATGAATATGTTAGCTTTTTTAAAATTCTTGGGCGGGGTTTAACTCCTCAAGGGTTCGTGCCTTAGTTGTGAAATTTTAAATGTTAGAAGATTTAATACCACAATTGATTGTATATATTCATCCAGCTTTTTTAAAATGCAAAGCTTGATTTTTGAAATTAGTGAATTCATAAAGATGTTCTTTTTGTTGAACATAACATTTCGGGTGAGGATTTGTTGCCCAGAACCAGAAGCAAAAATGACAAACTTCATGAAGGGGGGTTAAGGAAATTTTTGTGTGGATGACTTAACATTTTTTTTAAAAATAAAATTCGACCATTAAAAACTACTTAAATATCTTTTAGTCTCAGGTTCTAGTTCATTTTTTCATTTTTTTTTGTTTGGCATTTAGAAAAACTATGCTAGTTGTCATTTGTTATTACTTGTTCCTAAAAGAAGGCTATGTCATCGTTGTCGCTACTATCGTTAGGAGGCAAATATAGGGAATGGAGCGTTGCGAGCGAAATATGGAGAATGGATCTACAGATGCGAGGTTTATAGAGCAAAATAGAATGAGAGTTGGGAGAGAGAGGAAGAAAATAAAAGATTAAAAAAATAATTGATATTGCAACATTTTGTTTTGAAAAATTAGGTTAAATAGCATTTTGGCCTAATTTTTTTAGGTCAATCTATCAAATTATTTGAGATTATGATGCAAATTTATGCAATTAATATTAGGATTGTCCATTATTTTCCTAGAGAGTTGCAAGGATGGCTTAAAATTTTGGTCCAAAATGAAATATTTTTTTAGCATGCGGATTAAGATCTCACTTTTTCATTTTTTTAGGGTTTGATTTCTGGCTCATACCTCTCTATTTTCTCGCTCTAGCTTATTTTGCTCTCTTATTCTTGTGGGTAATTTTTAGGATGATGCAAGTGAAATATAAAAAAAGAAAAAGAAAAAGAAAAAGAAAAAGAAAAAGGTAATTTGATTTCATTTATAGGAAGAATTTTGTGAACTATGAATTTTTCTCCATCTTGCATCATTTTCAGTCTGAGGAAGAACAAAATGAGAGGAAGGGGGAGAAGAAGAAGAAGAAAGGACTGACTCAGAAAATAAAAGAGAAACTGAGAGGAGGGAAACACAAAGAGGAGCAGCCTTATGCTTCTCCCCCGCCGACCACCATGGAAAGAACTCACCGGGGAGAGTTTAATTATATTGTGTGAACTTAATGTTTTAAATGTCTGGCGTTTAGGGCAAGAAGTTGGTTATTATAATCCTAAGTTATTATAGTTGGGTTATAAAAGTTTGTGTTTGGGTATAGATTATTTTAGTTTGGGTTATTATAGTATATGTTTGAGATTAACCATTTTAGTTTGAAAATAAAATAGTAAATAAAAAATGATGAATATAAAATAGTAAAAACGGTAGTAAATAGTAAATACGGTAGCAAATGAAGGTTTTGAAATAATATTGACGGTAATTGTTGGTTCATGTATGGTGAGATATGTTTTTAGTTATCGTAATTTCAAATGTCTATCTAGTCTCAATATTTTTAGTAAAATTTTAACGAAAACATAGTTTTTTGGTCTTTAAATTTTAAAATATTATATATTTAGTTTTTAAGTTTGAAGTTCAGTTTCAATTTAGTCTATATTACAATTTTATTCTAAAGATTTAAGTTTCATTTTAATTTGTTCCTAAAATTTGAGATTTACATATTTAGTACTAAATGTTAATGTCTATTTATTACTTTCTTCTTAGAAAAAGAATATTGATTGATTTTAAATAATTATGAAGTGACATTTTAAATTTGATTATAATGGAGTTTAGTTAGTTGTATTTTTTTTTTTTTGTTAAAGAAACTTTTAAACTAATAGATAGATGTTAACATTTAGTGAAAAACTGAAATTAAAAACCGTAAATTTTAGAATCTAGCTACTAGATTAAAATAAAATTTAAAATTCAATCATAAAATTGTAACAGAGGATTAAATTCAAAATATGAGGATTAAATTGAATTAAAAAAAAGACTAATCTTTTTTCAAAATTTAAAATACTAAATATATATATATACATACATCTAACTTTATCATTCGTTTTATATGAATTCACATTGTTTTCATAAATTACAATTTCAGTGTTGGTTTTCCATAAATGTAACTACATTTTGTGGTGAGATATTATTTAGTTAACGTTAGATAGAACATTGAAGTGGATTAAGACCGAAAGCACAACAGTCATAAATGTCGACTTTTTGTTCTAAGTTTCCAACAGTCTAAATATATTTTTTACTCTTAATGTTGACTTTATTCCAACAGCCTGAATATATTTTGACAAAGTCAAAGATAACATTATGGTGTTTTTCACGAATGATAAAAAGAGTTATTTACCCATTTAAAAATTAGAATTAACGATTTATTAGCCTTTTATCTTAATATTATTCAAAGTATTATATATGATAATAATCAAGTTTTGGTAATTAATTTTATTGAATAGCATTTTGATAAATCTTGTGTTCCCGACAGTAGAATCGTATGATCATTGATAAGCTTGATGTTTTAGTGTTGTAAAATTTTAGCATCTCAATTATTCGTCACAATAGATAATTAGAATCTTAAAATTTTTAATGTCTAAATTAATTGAAAAATACTCTTTAAAGCCCATGTCACAAAAGATTCAAACATGATTGAAGACTATGGGTGGAATATACCAAAAGTAGATATTAAAACTATTTATCAAATTGAAAAATTTGGCTTCCTTCAAGATTATAGAATCAAGATCACATAACAATTAGTCCAATTAATAAATTTTCAGAAACTCTTCATTTATTGATCTCAAGACAATCAATTCTTCAACACCGAGAAAATATAAATTCTTTAGGATTAGTTCAATTGCCATAAAAACTCTTTATAGGATTGGATTAGATATCCCAAATCTATTACTATTACGTGGTAAAAGTCATAGAAATTTTTCAAATTCAGTATTCTCTTTAGTTGAATCGAATCTAGAAAGGGGATAAGTTTACTTCAATTGTTATCCAAACTCTTTAGTTTCATTAAGTGATCCAAATATATTTCAAACTTTAATGCTTGATATTAAAATTCTAAATATGGATTGGGAACCACAAACTGAAGTCATTTGTAGGAATATTTCAAATACATTACAAAATAATACACACAAACTTATCTTCTAAAACTCTTAGGACTTCTCCTATAGATCAAACCCTTCTAATGGAAGTTAATATCGAATACTCAAATACTTTTACTCCAAAAATGTTATCTTGGAATCAAATTACTCATAATCCTATATGAAATTTAGAAGACGTCTTTAAATCATCAATTGAAAATCCAAAATTAACCTAAATTATTGAAAATGAAGATGAAAGTGTAGAAATACAGTTTTAATCTTCAAGAATGGAACTTTCTAGATTTTCTACTATTTATGAACTTCCTTAACAAGTACTTCTATAAACCTTCAAGGAGTGATAATACAATACCACAACCTTTTTATTCAAAAGATAAGGATCCAACTTTATTTCTAACTCATTTTGATATGCAAAATATTAATCAATTAAATGTTATTTCCAAACCTAATTAACAAAATAGAACTAGATAAATAATTTTGGTCGGACAAAAATAAACTCTTAAGAGATATATTTTTTAAACCCTTTAACAAAACTGAACAAGGTGAGATTCGTGATGAATACTACAAAAAAAAAAAAAAAAAAGGAAAAACTCACAATAAATATATATTTTTTCCATCGGATGAAATATAGGCCACATTATTAAAATATTACATTTTCTTCATATCAAACTATTATCACAAATACCTCTTCTCCCACTTGGAGACTACAAATCCTAAAATATACATAACTTCTATATATCCTCCTTTAGAAGAAATAAAGTTTTAAAATAACAATGATCAAGAAGTAAAAGCTTCTTCTTTCAAAATGATTAACGTACTTGAAAACGAACAAAAATACCAACATTAAAGGATATTAAAAATATACAATTACAGAGTGATTATTCCAATAAGATTTTACATATAATATCCAACCAAGTAGAAAGAATAGAATCTAAACTCAAATCTCAACATTATCCTATAAAATCACAAGCTCAACCAATTGATAAAACAAAACCTTTATTTAAACCTTTTGAAATTTCAGATAAAGATTTAAAATCAATTAATTTTTCAAGTAGAATCTAATAATATTTTAGACAAAATTAACCTTCAATTACAAAACTTAAACTTAAATTCATATCGCCTTTTCTTCCTGCCATAGGGTTGACCTGTAAACAATGTAAACCCAATGGGAATAAAAAAAACGGGAGGGTACCGCATTGGATAGAACACGATGCAAAAAGCGACCCAATCTTGAGTGAAATAAATATCGCGACTTCGATTTCTGCTCAATATATAGGAAATGACATCTATGAATGTAATATAGATAACATGACTATACATCAAATTCTAAATTTAACGCATAAGATGACCTTAGTTGCCACTGCTTATAAGATACATCAAAATACAAATCACCACCAAATTGCTCAAATGCTAATTTCTGGATTCACTAGAAATTTAAAAGGATGGTGGAATAATTGTGTATCTTCAAGTAACAAGATAAAAATCTTAATTGCCATTAAAGTTGCACAAAGTAGTTCAGGAATAAATCAAACACAAGATGCTGTAGCAACTTTGATTTACACCATTACCAAAAACTTTATAGAAAAACCCATTCAATTCCAAGAACAAAATTCTAAAATACTTTCCAACCATACTTGTCCAAAACTTTAAGATTTCAGATAGTATATGGATGTTTTCTTAAATAAAGTTACACCCGAATAGACTACAATAATCAATATTGGAAAGAAAAATTCCTCTCAGAATTACCAAAATTATTTGTTGAAAAGGTATGCCAAACAACAAGACAAACTTATCAAGTACAATTCCTTTTGATAATCTAACTTACGGTGAATTAATTAACTTTATCAACATGAAGTATTAGCCATATGCACAGATCTTAAATTAAAAGCAAAAATGAAAAATGAATTTCATAAGCAAAAACAAGAATTTGGATCTTTTTATGTTCAAAATGGTTATGAGACTCCATCAACAAGAAAACAATCCAAGAAATTTAGAATTTCTTTTTACAGAAAACTCTACAGAACCCAAAGATATTTTCAAAATAACCAAAACAAACAAAATTATAAATCAAAACCAAAAAGAAGATTTAAAAATTTTAAAACTACTAAGAAAAGAAAAGAAATTACTTGTTACAAATGTAGGCAAAAAGGACACATAGCTCCTAACTATCCTATGAAAGGGAAAATTAATAACTTAGAAATAGAAGAAGACTTAAAAATTTAGTTATTAAATTTTTTTAACACTTTCAAATCATTTTTCTTTGTCAAATAGCAATGAAGAATTCTCCTATGACCAAATTTTTGAAATCTAAGAAAATGCTAATAATTATGTTTTTGAAACATCATTATTCTCTAGTGATAATCAAATAGAAACATGTATATGTAATAAAACTATAAATATCATTTCAAGAGATCAAAAAATTCTTTTTGAAGCCATTAGTCAAATTGAAGATCCAGAAATTAGAATATTTTGAAAAATTTAAAGACCTTATTATAGAAGAACCTAAACAACAAAGTTTCCAACATTACAATCTTAAAGATATATTTTCTCACTTTGAACCTAAAACAAAACCAGTTACAATTCCCGACCTTCAAAGAGAAATAAATACAATAAAAGAAGAAATATCTAACATTAAAAAAGAAAATTCTCAAATTAAATTTGAACTCTTGTCACTTAAAACTCAACAAATAATTTATCAACCTTCCACTTCTGAAAATCCCGAATAAATTGAAATCGATAACAAAACCAATGAAATTTCTCATGAATCTTTTTATCAATCTTATCAATAAAGTTTAATTACAAAAATGGTAATTTATCATTAATATTGTCATAAATAAAGAATACCATTTAACTTCTAAGGTTTTAGTCGATTCAGGAGCGGATGAAAACTATATACGAGAAGGTTTAATACCTACCAAATACTTTAAAAAAAACCTCGAAAAAATTACATGGTGCTAATGGTCAAAGATTAAATTGCTACAAACTCTTAAATGCACATATTTGTAATCAAGGATATTATTTTAAAAATACCTTTATATTAGTTAAGGACTTAGATGATAAATAATATTAGCAACTCCATTCCTATCCCAACTTTATCCATTCTCGGTAGATGAGAAAGGAATAATCTAGAAAATTTTAGATCAAAATATTACCTTTAAATTTGTAAATCTCATATCTACTAAAACAATACATTCTATTCAAGATTCCTCAATATTTAATGTTGTCCCAGATGATAAGATCTTCACATTAAGAATAAAAAAACACTCAAATATAATGGTAGATAACAATTCAAGAGTCATGGGAGATAGAATATTGAAGCTTGAAAATCCTTCTATCGTTTACCAAAAGGTTGCACGATTGTGTAAACGATGAACCAAGAACTAAGCGATAGTTCAATTAAGTAAATGATCGGAGGAAGCGTTAGACGATCGTGTAGACGATAGCTGACTGAAGCTAGACGATCGTATAGACGATAGCTGAGGAGCTAAATGATCGTAGAGACGATTGAATGCGGAGCTAAACGATCGTGTACACGATGCGATAGGAACTACATGATCGTGTAAACAATATCTTAGAAAAATCTGAACGATCATAAAGGTAAGAAGAAAAGACACAGGAGTTTAAGTGGTTCGGCCAAAGGTCTACATTCACTGTGCAAATTGGGAGGTTCTCTTTTATTACTCTTCAAAGTATTATAGAACGAATGCCTTGCTATATCGATTTCTTATTCACTCTTACATTAATCTCATATTTGATTTCCTTTATATATGTGCAGACAATTCAGTCAACAATGAAGCTCTGGTGGTTACAACACTTAACAGAAAGAGGTCGAAAACGGTTCAATTTCCAGCTGCGATGTTCTACTTCTTGATTTCGAGTCTTTCTGTAACAATCTCCACCTCTGTAAGCATCCAGAGTTCCTTCCCTCTTTGCTTCACTGAGCTGACTTGAGCTAACCTTTTTCAGGTAACTCAAACCCGAGAAGGTCCAAGCATCTGCCAAGCTTGTTTAATGGAACAATTTTGGTTAGCATATCAGCTGCATTATCACAGGTATGAATCTTCACTACCTCGACTTCCCCTTTCTCAATCTCTTGTCTGATGAAATGATACTTAATATCAAT
Source organism: Benincasa hispida (assembly GCF_027475165.1). NCBI lineage: Eukaryota > Viridiplantae > Streptophyta > Magnoliopsida > Cucurbitales > Cucurbitaceae > Benincasa > Benincasa hispida. The sequence continues at coordinate 50,640,874 of NC_143482.1, forward strand.
ATGCTTTGGTCTGCTGTGAAACTGCTGATTCTTAGATAGGTATATTGTGCTCTGGTTATCACAATAGATTCTGAGTTTTATTTGTATTATGCCGAAATCGTTTAGTAAACCTTTCAGCTACAAACCTTCTTTCACAGCTTCAGACAATGCGATGGACTCAACCTCTCTTGTGGAAAGGGCCACAACAGGCTGCAAAGTAGCTTTCCAACTGATCAAATTGTTCCCCTAGAGGAAAACATAGCTTGATAGGGAACGTCTTCTGTCCAAGTCCTTTGCATAGTCTGCATCTACATAACCATAAACTTCATTATTGGATGGCTTATTCTGTCTATATAAGACTCTTGCCTCCTTAGATGAACATAGATACCTTAGTATCCACTTGACTGTCTCCCAATGTCTTCTACTAGGGTTTGCCATGTACCTACTGACCATACTTGTTGCATAGGACATGCCTGGTCTTGTAGAAGTCATAAGATATATAAGTGATCCCACTGCTTGGGAATAAGGGACAACCTTCATATGGTTCAAATGATCTTCATCTGTGCTCTTTGGACTATTGGCAGCTGAAAGCTTGAAGTGAGGAGCAAGAGGAGTACCTACTGGCTTAGCATTCTCCATCTTGAACCTCTATAATATCTTTGAACAATATTTAGATTGGCTAACAAGCAATCTGCCTTGTTTTCTATCTCTTTCGATCTTAATGCCTAGGATCCTCCTTGACTCCCCTAGGTTTTCATATCAAATTCTTTCTTAAGAAGCATTTTTACTTGCCTCAATTCCTCTTTGGGTCTCCTGGCCAGTAGCATGTCATCTATATAAAGAAGTAGATAGACCGGTTCCTTGAAACTACTAGAATTTGTGTAAACACACCAATCAAATGAGCTCCTTTTGAACCCCTTCTTAGAGATCACCTCATCAAACCTCTCATACCAGCATCTTGGTGACTGTTTTAGACCATATATGGACTTGTTCGACAAACACACTAGGTCTTCTTCTCCACTTTTCACATAGCCTTGAGGTTGTCTCATGTAAATTGTCTCATTCAACAACCCATGTAAGAAGGCTGTCTTTACATCCAACTGGTCTAGCTTCAAATCCTTTTGTACAACTAGGGAAAGGAGCAGCCGGATGGAAGTATGCTTCACAACTGGAGAGAACACCTCATTGTAGTCAATGCCTTCCTTTTGAGTGAACCCCTTAGCAACAAGCCTAGCCTTGAACCTAGACTTTTCACCCTTGGAATCTCTTCTTTAAATTTGTAAATCCATTTGCATGAGATAGGTTTGTACCCTTTAGGCAAAGGTACTAATCTCCAAGTGTTATTTTGATTGAGGGACTTCATTTCATCATTCATAGCCTCAATCCATTGCCTAGCATACGGGTTGTTTGTTGCTTCTTCAAAGCTAGAAGGTTCATTATTACTCAAAGAAATGGTAGCACTCAATGCTACACTAGCAAAATCAGACTCTTGGTATCTTGCTAGTGGTACAATTGTTCTTCTATGTCTGTTTCTTGCCAATGAGTAGTTGTGTAAGTCCCCATGTGTCTCAACTTGATCACTTGACACATGCTCACTGGTTTCAGCAGCCTCATCACCTTCTAACTCTTGATTTTGAGAGGAAGTAGAAGCTCCATGATCATTTTGAGGCTAAACCTCAAATCTAGTGCTACTAATCTTTGTAACTGTAGAAAATGGTTTTTCTAACATCATGAACATCTCATTTTCTCTGAAGGCCACATCCCTACTATTCACACACCTCTTTTCACTAGATGCCACAGCCTAAAGCCTTTTACTCCCGGTTTAAAGCCTAAGAACATGCACTTTATAGCCCTTGGTTTCAATTTCCCTTGGCTTTGGTGCACGTAGCCTACACAACCAGACACTTTTAGGTGTTCCAGCTTAGGTGGCAACCCTGTCCACCTCTCTTCAGAAGTCTTCAGCTCTATGGATTGATGAGGGCATCTATTAAGAGTGTATATGATGTAGGAGATAGCTTCAGCCCAATATTTTTTAAGCAACAAGGCATTGGATAGCTGACATCTTACTCTTTCCAGCATTGTTTTATTCAAGCTTTCAGCTACTCCATTTTGTTGAGGTGTGAACCTCACGGTTCTATGCCTTACTATGCCATGCTCCCTACAAAACAAATTAAACTTTTCTCCACAAAACTCTAAACCGTTATCAGTTCTCAAATGTTTAATTTGTTTAGAGGTATGCTTCTCAATCAAGGTCTTCCATTCTTTAAATCTACTAAATACTTCATCTTTGGATTTTAAAAAGTAAACCTAATTCTTCCTTAAGTAGTCATCTACAAATGAAAGAAAGTATCTTGCTCCACTAAGAGATGGAGAGTGGGCGGGCCTCCACAAGTTTGAATGCACTTATTCAAGGATTTTCTTTGAAGTGTGCTGTCCTTTGGGGAATTGTTGTCTTGTTGCTTTACCCAAATATACAATGTTAACAGAATTTAAGGCTATCTTCAACACCCCTTGGTAGAATTTCCTGTTTAGATAGCACTTGCAGCCTTCCCACACTGATATGGGATAGTCTTTTGTGCCACAACTCATCTTCAGTAGGTTTCTCATCAGTTGGTAACAAAGCCGAGTGTGCCATTTACATATCCTTGATGACATATAAACCATTTACCTTGGTTGCCACCAAAACCACTTTAGAATCCTTAATAATTTCAAAAGTACCTCCTACACCCCTATATTCACAGTCTATGGTATCAAATATCCCCAAAGAAAGGAGATTCCTCTTCAAAGTTGGAACATGCCTCATGTTCCTTATCAATTTGCGAACCATCCTGCATCTTCAAGGACACAGACTTTATTCCCACAGCTCTGCAAGTGTTATTGTTTCCCATATAGACCAGCCCACCATCCCACTTCTTATAAGTACAAAACCATCCCTTGGATGGTGTCATGTGGATTGAGCAACCAGAATCTAACACCCAATCTTGAGTCTCCATATTATTATGATCTCTACCTTCTTCAGTAGCAGCTAAAGCATCTGAATAGACTAGGGAATTCTCTCCTATAGCAGCCTCAGTCTGTTTACCCCCTTTATTTTGTTGGTTCAATTTTCTCTTCAAGGCATAACAGTCATTTTTCATGTGCCTCATTTTGTGACAAAAATGACACTTGATCTTGGACTTGTCACCATTGTTCTGTTTCCCCTTCCCATTGTTCTTATTCTTCCCCTTTGAGAACAAGCCTTCACCTCCTGGTTGATCCTTCCCAATCATTTGTAATAATTCAAGTTCTCTAACTCTTGCAACTGATATGATAGCTTCTGTGGTAATTCTTTCTCTACCGTATTTCAATGTAGTCTTCACATCTTTGAAAGATTCTAGAGAATTCAATAGAATGAATGCCTCATTCTCTTTTCCAATATTATCTCCAATTGATCTGAACTCAGAAGATAGCCTCTTAAACTCATTAAGATTATCCGTGAGGGACTTTGCTGCATCCATCTTATAAGTGAAGAATCTTTCCCTCAAGAAAGCTTTGTTGGATAGATCTTTGTTCAGATATATCTCATTCAACTTATTCCACAGGGCATGGGTAGTAGGCTGGTTGACAATCTATCAAAACATTATCTGTGATATTGAGAACAATGGTTCCATATACATTTGATTCAATAGTCTCTTTGAGAGTGTTTCAGGGTACTTTGTAGGGTTTGTAATGGCCAAGAGAGCCTTCTGTTGCCCTAAGACTACTTTAATCTTTGCTTTCCACAGTTTAAAGTCTGTCTTGCCATCGAATTTCTCGATCTCATATATGGTAATTTCCATTCTTGGTCTTTAAGATTGACTATTCTGAATCAAGAATTCAAATTTTGGAGCTGTCTTGAACTGTTCACTGAGCTTTAATACCACTTGTTGTCCCAGATAACAAGATCTTCATGTTAATAATCACAAAACACTCAGATATAACGGTCGATAACAATTCAAGAGTCGAGGGAGATAGAATGTTGAAGCTTGAAAATCCTTCTATCGTTTACCAAAAGGTCGCACGATCGTGTAGACAATGCACCAAGAACTAAATGATAGTTCAATTGAGTAAACAATTGGAGGAAGCGTTAGATGATCTTGTAGACGATAGTTGATTAAAGTTAGACGATCATATAGACGACAGTTGAGGAGCTAAACGATCAACGCGATGCTAAACGATCGTGTACACGATGTGATGGAAACTACACGATCGTGTAAACGATATCTTAGCAAAATCTAAATGATCGTAAAGGTAAGAAGAAAAGACACAGGAGTTTAAGTGATTCAGCCAAAGGCCTACATCCACTGTGTAAATTGGGAGGTTCTCTTTTATTACAGAATGAATGCCATGGTCTCTCGATTTCTTATTCACTCTTACATTAATCTCACATTCGATTTCCTTTATATATGTGCAGGCAATTCAGTCAATGATAAAGCTCTGATGATTACAACACTTAATAGAAAGAGGTCGACAATGGTTCAACTGCTTGCTGTGAAGTTCTACTTTTTGATTTCGAGTCTTTCTGTAACATTTAAAACTATTAATTTTATTAAAAGAAAGACATAACAAATACAATTTCTAAAAGAAGAAATAAATCATAAAAGAAAAAAACATTTAGATGATCTTTATATTCAAAACCAAATCAAGGAATTAATTGAAAAGAAAAATGGGCTTTTATTCCTAATGCCTTATGGGAAAGAAAGCAACACATTGTTAGCCTACCATATATTAAAAGTTTTCATGAATAAAAAATTCTAACCAGAGCAAGACCTATATAGATGAATGTTGAACTATTAAAATACTATCATAAAGAAATTCAAGAACTTTTAGAAAAAGGACTCATACGACCTAGTAAATCATCCTGAAGTTGTGCAGCTTTTTATGTTAATAATCAAACAGAAATTGAATGATGAGTGCATCATCTTGTAATCAATTACAAACCTTTAAATTCTGTTTTAGAATGATACGTTACCCATATCAAACAAAAAGTATTTACAATCGAATACAAAGTACCTTATCTTTTCAAAATTCGATATGAAATCTGGATTTTGACAAATTCAAATTGCTGAAAAAGATGATTATAGAAAAACATTCAATGTTCTATTTGAACAATACGAATGGAATGTAATGTCATTCGGACTAAAAAATGACCCTTTTGAATTTCAAAATATTATGAATGATATTTTTAACCCATATCAAGAATTCACAATTGTTTCTATTGATGATGTTTTAATATTTTCACAATCCGTAGAACAACATTTTAAAAATTTAAAAATATTTTACAAAATAATTAAACAAAATGGTTTACTTGTTTCTCTACTTAAAATAAAACTATTTCAAAAAAAAAAAAAAAATTCTTAGGATACAATATTTTTCAAGGAAAAATATAACAAATTCAAAGATCGATAGAATTCGCTAACAAATTTCCAGATGAAGTCACCAATAAAAATCAGTTACAAAGATTTTTTGGGTTGTTTAAATTATATATCAAATTTTATTCCAAATTTAAGACAAACATGTGAACTTTTATATCAAAGATTTAGGAAAGCTCCCTTCCATGGACTCATCAACATACATGCATCATTAAAACTATCAAAGATCTAGTCGAGCCTTTCATGTTTATCCATCATCAATCCACATGCATCACTCATTGTAGAAACAGATGCATTAGATATAGGATATGGTGACATTCTCAAACAGTCCATCAATGGTCAAGAACAACTAGTTAGATATTATTCGAGTATCTGGCGGGGATCTAAAAAAAATTATTCAACCATAAAAAATGAGATTTATCAATTGTCTTATGTACAAATAAATTTTAAAGTGATTTAATCAATAAAAGCTTTTTAATATGTGTTGTTTGCAAAATAGCAGCATATGTTTTACAAAAGAATGTTGAAATCTAGTTTCTCAGCAAATTTTTGCCAGATGACAAGCAATACTTTCTTGTTTTGACTTCAAAATTGAAGCTATAAAAGAAAATACAAACTCCCTTTCTGATTACCCACGAAGAATTTCTTTAAGGAGAGAGTGAAAGAAAGAAAGAAAAGAATGAATGAATTCCACTAGCAAAAAAGAAGAAAAGAATGATTGTGATAAAGAACAACAACTACGATCGACACCTCTGCAAACCAAAGCTTCGTATTCACAAGCGTTTCAATTTCTCAAAGGAGAATCATGAAGGATCTCTTATACAAGAGTATCCATGAGTGCGTTCATATCTTTCCTATTTCATTGTGGACGAATTGCCACACACACATTCTAATAAATAGGTATGTAATTTAACATTAATTAACAGCATGTTTTGATAAATAAAATACAAGAGATTGGGTATACGCACCAGTTGAAGACTCTCTTCACATCGAACTCAACCCAGTGGAAGCAAACCTTTACGTTCTTTATCCCAACAAACAGTCGGCTTTCAGCAGCACGATCGTTTACACGAATGGCAGCACACAAACAAGTAGGAGCGGGGACGACACCACCACTTAGAGCCCTTGGTATTCTCGGAGTGAGAATCAAAAGAGTGGTCTTTGATGGAATTTGTAGAGGAAGGAAGAACGGGATGATCGCGTAGAATGATAAGCAAGTGGGAGAAGGCTATCGTATAGCGGATGCTTATCGTTTAGAGAAAGCTACACGATCGTGTAGGTTTTACTAAGCGATCGTCTAGTAATTAGTAAGCGATTGTTTAGAAAACTCAGCACGCTAAATGATTGTTTAGAAAAGCGGAGCGATCGTTTAGAGAATGAGTGCGATCGTTTAGGCGATAAGGCACTATCGTATACGCTCTCAACTAAGCGATCGATACGTTTTCACACCTTTTGTGATTTTTTCGAACTCTTTGCAAAATGAAACCAATTTTCATTTTATTCTTCAATTACAATAATCGAAAAAGATTTTCCCACTAACGCACGATTGAGGAGAAGTTTCCGGCCAATTATCAAATAATTAACCAATTAATTAATAAATGAATATAATCATATTATATTTTTAACCTATAGTTTGATATCATATATCTACTATAGTAATTTCTCCTCCACTTGATATAAATCATATTTATATCTAATTTCCTCTAAAATAATGTATCTCATACATTTAGTCAACTATATCATATATAATTAACCAGTCAAATTATATCATATATAATCGAACTCCCTCTTGTCAATTTGAACATTTCAAACTGACCCAAAAACTGATTCTCGACTTTATCCAAGCTACCTAGGGGACCTTATGGACCTGTGGCTCCAAGCTCCAATGGTATGTGAATAGCTGACTAAACTCTTTAGCCACGAGATCCACTATCCGTTAACTACTAGGCATTCCACTAAAGACCAATAGTTGAACTCTTCTTACCACAAATATATTTCTGTGTCCATCGGATATAACCAATCATGAGTACGATGACCATTCATAGATGTTCGTAAGTACAGCTGGGTTAATTTACCGTTTTGCCCCTGTAGTTGTTGGGGTTTGTGCCCTAAAGTCTCGTGTCCAGTAGTTTGTAAACAACTTTGTACGAACACTTGTGATGTATAATATAAATGATATTTACTTCACTATTTGACTTTGCACATTTAGATGTTTTTTATTTTACCACAGACCAATAAACTTAATATCCCTGGTTGTCTTTATGTAACTTAAGCATGTATATAGTGACATACAAGTGAATCTTGTCTTAAGTGACAACAAAAATAGTCTGTAGGATATGAATATAGGAGGGAAACCTTATCCTGGTAATACTATAGACGTGGCCCGCTTTGTGGAATTGTTACAAATTTTGTGACTTGTCACAGATGGTCTAATCCTGATCATTTGTGTAGTGGACATGCGAGCGGGGGCGTCCTATACAAAGAGTTTGTATAAGACTTGATCTCGAAGTGTTAATGTCTTGTCATATAACTCCATTCATGATTGAGACTTAACTTCACTAGGATGATCATAGGTAACATAACCTCAATCATGAATGAGTTGGGAACTCCTAGAATTGAGGGCGGTCCTTTGATTTGCATGGGTGCGAGTGGCTAGAGCGCTGGCTCAAACCTATCCAAAGTAGGTTTGGGAGTTGGGAACTCAGCTTCACAATATGGAGTTCACTCATTCCCTAAAGTAGGGTAAGTAGATAGATTGCTCTCTTAAGAGCTGATCTCGGGGCTTGAATGATGTAGCACCATGCACCTTCTCATGGTCTGAGAGGTGTTCACACATAGTAGGACTAGGTTGTATTGTTCATTAGAGGGATCAGTAGTACTTAAGAAGAAAGATGTAATTACAGGGGCAAAATGGTAAATTGGTCTGTTGTAATTATGAGCATATGTGAAGGTTCATTGTATTGATGATTGATTATATCCAATGGACATAGAAATATATCTATGGCAAGAAGAGTTCAATTGTCGGTCTTTAGTGGAATGCCTGACAGTTAACGAATGGTGGATATCATGACTAAAGAGTTTAGTTAGCTATTCACGTACCGTTGGAACTTCGAGCCATAGGTCCATAAGGTCCTTCGTATCTTGGATACAAATTGAGAGTCATTTTTGGGTCAGTTTGAAATGTTCAAATTGACAAGAGGGAGTTCGATTATATATGATATAATTGAACGAGTTAATTAAATATGATATAATTAACTTTATATATGAAATACATTAATTTGGAGGAAATTGGATATAAGTATGATTTATATCTAGTAGAGGAAAATATTATATTAATATATGATATTAATATATATGTTATGAATATGATAAGATTACATTCATTGGACGGTTATAAAGGAAATGGGACGACGTCTCTCCTGTTCTAAATAACGGATGAGTGCATTGAAAGATAACTTTGAGATGCATAAATAGTTGACGATGTGTTGAGTATGGAGGCGCGGACATTGTGTTAAAGAGAGTGTCATTGTTAAGAAAATCAGTACCTATATGATAGTGCCTGCACGATCGCTTACATATACGATATTGCTAAGCGATCGCTTACCAATTACACCTTCGCACGTTATTAACTAAACGATCATTTACCTTTTCCTAAGCGATCGTTTAGCTCCCTAAACGATCGTATAGATGATCGCTTAGTTTTTCCTACGCGATCGTTTAGACGATCGATCACCCTTTTCCTACACGATCGTTTATACGATCGCTTACCCTTTCCTACATGATCGTTTAGATGATCACATACTTTTTCCTACATGATCGTATAATTCACCTAAACGATCAAACAACTTGTCTATGGGATAGACGGCCTCATCTCCCACTTGCTTGATCGTTGTGTATGGTCTCTCTTCCTTCTTCCCTCTACCAAATCCGAACAAAGCCCACACTTTCGATTCTCACTCCTAGAATACTAAGGGCTCTGAGTGGTGGTGTCTTCTCCGTTTCTTTTTGTCCGAGTGGTGGTTGTTCGAGGTAGACGGTTGGGTTTTAGACTCGCTATAAAGAAGAAATCTTTATCTGGTATGATCTCTTGATCTCTTTAGCATTATGAATGTATTAGTATGTTTTGAATGTATATGTGGTAATTCTGTCACAATGAATTGGAAAGTTTCGCTTCCGCTCATAGGTACTCTTGAATAAGAGTTCCTTCAGTAGTTACATCTCAGTCCTTAAGTACCACTAATTACTTTAATGAACAATACAACATAGTCCAACTATGTGTGAATGAAGGAAATGGAATCCGAGATTTCCATGAGCAGCGAAAAATAGATCATTCCAAATTACAATCATGAATGAACATTACAAATTATAGTCGTACACAAAACATACAATTATGCAATTGTTACAGAAATTACAACATGATAACTAGAAATGAACCCCGGGTGGTAGTTAGTCTCTTGTCCCCTTGGGCGTGTCCCCCTATAGGATGAATATATTGCGCGATTCTTTATTTGATCTCTTGTAAGAGGATAAGGTTACTTAGTTCATTGTTTGTCACCTACAAAACACTACACGATCGTTTACTTTGCTCAAGCTATCGTCTAGTACATCGATATTTACTTGACAACTACCAGTTTTCTTTTTGCGAGAGAAAATCTCAAAATTACTTTTCATAAAAACTTCCTAAAATTAGGAAAAAAAATTTCCTTTTATTTCACGGTTACCATGAACTACCAATAACCTCCCACTCAATTGGTTATTAGAGAAAAAGATTTAATTATCCAATAATTAATATTATCATAAATATGAATGATAACCAACTTATCATACTATATTTATAACCTATAGTTTTAATATATGATTTCATGAAACATATAAACCATAGTTCTTTTTCTATTCCATGGTACATCATGTAAATCTCATTTACATTAATCCTCCACTAGATGTATCTTATACATCATAACGATTATATCATATATAATCAAAATACCACTTGTTAATTTGAACACTTCAAATCAACACCAAGAACTGATCCTCAACTAAATCCATTGAGCTACCAAGGGGACCTTATGGACCTGTAGCTCGAAGCTCCAACAGTACGTGAATAACTGATTAAACTCTTTAGTCATGGGATCCACCATCCATTAACTGCCAGACAATCGACTAAAGACCGACAGCTGAACTCTCCTTACCACAGATATATTATGTGTCCATCTTAACCAATCAAAAGTGCGACAACCCTTCACAGATTACTTGTAAGTACAGCTCGGCCAATAATCGTTTTGCCCCTGTAGTTACATCTAACTCTTTAAGTACCATTGATCCCTCTAATGAACATAAGTCATGGTTCTACTATGACTGAGTCTTCTCTTCCAAAGAAAAGCTATGGCCACTATGTTTAAGCCTCGGAATCAGCCCTTAAGGGAGTAATCTCTCTACTTATTCCTACTTTGGAAAGGAGTGAATTCCATCTTGTAGATTGAGTTCCCAAATCTCAGATCAGACAAGTCCCCAAAAAGGTAGGCGTGTTGAGTTGGAAATCTAGCCACTCTTACTCATATTAATCAAAAGGCCGCCCTCAAAGGTAGGAGTTCCCAAAATACTCGGGATTAAGGTTGTGTCACCTATGGTCGTTTAGGTGAGATGCAAGTCTCTAGTATTAATGGCGTTATATACAGAGTTTAGTCATTTCGTGGTCCAGGTCTTATACAAACGCCTTGTATAGGACACCCCCGCTCACATGTCTCCACATGAATGATCAGGATCTACCATCTATAGTAGTTTACAACACTTGCAAACCTCTACAAAGCGGGCCGTAATCCGTAGTGTCACCAGGATCAAGTATCCCACTTTAATCCTTATACTATAGACCTATTTAGGTTATCATTTAAGGCATGATCCACTTGTATATCACATATACATGCTTAATTCACATAAGATAACCAAGGAGCTTTGTTTTAGATATGAGTAAATGCCAGAATTAAATAACACTTATCTTATTCATTAAACAATGTGTATCTTTACAAAACAATGTGACTCCGGGAAAATTATGACACTAATCCCAACAATCTCCCACTTGTCATAATGACTTAGAAGACTAATATACAATACAATATAAAAAAAATGTACAATATACAATAAACTAGGGCATACCCCAGTATCATCTCCCACTTGCCCTAGACAAGATGCCACATGTCCCACAGACCCGGACTCTGCAGGTGACTCTCAAACACTTTAGCCATGAGGGCCTTTGTAAAGGGACCAGCAACATTGTGCTCTGATGCGATCTTCGTGACTATCACATCATCGTGATGCACAGTCTTCCTCATCAGGTGGTATTTTCAATCGATGTGCTTACCCCAACAATGACTCTGAGGCACCTTCGAATTTGCCACAGCCCCACTGTTATCACAATAAAGAGTGATTGGCAAATCTATATTTAGAACAACTTTCAAATCTGAAAGGAATTTCCTCAGCCAAACATCCTCCTTAGCTGCTTCACAAGCTGCTACGTATTCGGCTTCCATAGTGGAGTCCGCAATGCATCCTTGCTTGATGCTTCGCCATACTACAGCCCCTCCATTCAGAGTAAACATTGACCCCGATGTCGATTTGCAAGAATCTCTATCAATCTGAAAGTCAGAATCTGTGTATACTATAAGGATCAGATCCTTATCTCCATACACAAGCATGTAATCCCTCATTCTCCGAATATTCTTGAGGATCGTCTTGACCGCCGTCCAATGATCAAATCCTAGATTGGACTGATACCGATTGACAATCCCTACTGTATAGCAAATGTCGGGTTTGGTACACAACATTGCATACATCAAGCTTCCTACAACAAAAGCATAGGGAATCTGTCTCATCTCTTCAACCTCTTGAGGTGTCTTAGGATATTGATCCTTAGACAAAACGATTCCATGCCTGAAGGGTAACAAGCCCCTCTTGGAATCCTGCATCATGTACCTGACCAACATTTGATCAATGTACGATGTTTGAGACAGGGCTAACCGTTTGTTCTTGCAATCTTGAATTATCTAGATCTCTAGAACATATTGTGCCTCACCCAAATCTTTTATTTGGAACTAGGCAGCTAGCCACTTTTTAATGTCAGTCAGATACCCTACATCATTCCCAATGAGTAGAATATCATCCCCATATAGTACCAGGAAAGCTACTGAGTTGTTGATGATCTTCTTGTAAACACAAGGCTCATCAACGTTCTGGTCAAAGTCAAACGACTTGACAGTAGTGTCAAATCTGATGTTCCAAGATCTAGATGTTTGTTTCAGCCCATAAATAGACCTATTAAGCTTGCAAACTCTTTGCTCTTGATCTGAAACTATGAACCCCTCTGGTTGAGTCATATAAATGGTCTCCTCAAGATTACCATTAAGAAAGGCAGTCTTGACGTCCATTTTCCATATTTCATAATCATAAAATGTGGCTATGGACAGAAGAATCCAGATAGACTTGAGCATGACAACAGGTGAGAAAGTTTCCTCATAGTCAACTCCCTCGACCTGGGTATAACCCTTTGCCATGAGTCTAGCCTTAAAAGTTTGCACCTTTCCATCTACAACTCTCTTTCTCTTATAGATCCACTTACACCCAATAGGTCTTACCCTATGAGGTGGATCAACAAGCTCCCAGACGTTATTGAAGTACATAGACTCCCATTCCTGGTTCATGGCTATCTTTGTCAATATCCTCCATTGCTTTTTTAAAAGACAACGGATCCTCGACCCTATCATTCGTAATGACGTTTTGGGCTTCAGTCAAACCCATGTAGCGATCCGGTGGGTTCATAACCTTCCCACTACGTGGAGGCAATCTCAACTCTTGAGCTGGTTGAATAGACGTCCCGATCTTAACATCTCTTGTTGATATGTCAGCCTGTTCAACAACTCTTGTTGAACCCTCAGTAGTCTTAGTCTCACTAGAGATCTCATGTAAAACGAGCTTACTTCATGGCTGATGATCCCTCATGTGGCCTTCTTCCAAGAAGATAGCATTTATAGAATCAAACACTTTGTTCTCACTCTGATCATAGAAGTATCCACCTCTCGTTTCTTTGGGGTAGCCTACAAAGAGGCAAATCAAATGCGGTTCTAACTTCTTTGGGTTAGTCACTAGCACATGTGCCGGACAGCCCCAAATCCTAAAGTGGTGTAAACTACCTTTACGACCTCTCCATAACTCAAAAGATGTTTCAGAAACACTCTTCGTGGGAAAGTTGTTCAGGATATAACATGCAGTCTGCACTGCATAACCTCAAAACGAGTCTAGAAGATGAGCATAACTCATCATATACCGAACCATGTCTAACAAGGTTTTGTTTCTCCTTTCTGATACACCATTCTTCTGAGGTGTACCAGGGGCCGAGAGTTGGGACGCAATCCCATGTTCTATCATATAGTTCTGGAATTGGAGGTCTATACTTTCTCCACAACGATCAGATCGTAGTGTTTTTATCTTCTTACCTAACAAGTTTTCAACTTCATCCTTATACTCCTTGAACTTGTCAAGAGCTTCAGACTTATGTTGCATTAGGTAGAGATACCTGAACCTTGAATAATCATCAATGAAAGTGATAAAATATTCATACCCGCCTTGAGCTCTAACATTTATCGGACCACAAAGGTCTGAATATACAAGCTCCAAGGCTTCCTTATCTCTGTAACCTTTTCCAGTAAAAGGTCGTTTTGTCATCTTGCCTTCGAGGCATGATTCACATACAGGCAAGCAGTTTTCTTCTAAACTCTTTAGAAGTCCACTTTGCACCAGCTTCTCAATTCTATTGAGATTGATGTGACCTAACCTCAGATGCCAAATATGGGCGTTTTCCTTAGGAGAAACCTTTGGTCTTTTAGCTATTGTTGCCGTACTGAACATTTCAGTGTTAAACAAGGTTTTTATGACTAACGACCTTAGTACATATAAGTTATTTTCCATTGAACCATAATCAATCTCCATTCCATTCTTGAAAAGAAACACTTTATTCTCAGAAAAGGAGATGGTATAGCCTTGTTCAATTAGACAAGAAACCGAGATTAAGTTCTTCTTAATATGAGGAACCACAAAAACATTATCCAGTAACAGATAATGTTTCTTGTCAACAAATAAGTTCAGCCTGCCTACAGCAACAGCAGAAACAACCTCACCAGTACCGACTCGAAAAGTCATCTCTTCCTGTGGCAATGTTTGCCAAGAACTAAATTCTTGGTAAGAGGAACTGACATGATTGGTAGCATCTGAATCAAGGATTCAGGCAGAATCATCATTCTCTACCAGACAAGTCTCCAAGACCAATAAATCATATTTACTGTCTTATCTTCTCTTGTGGAGAGTTGTGGGATCGAGGTCGGTTGCCACGAAATTCATTTCACACAATTCTTTCCACTATAAGTAATTGGTCATTTTAAAAGCTTTAAACGAAAATACTAACGAGTTGCTGAAAAAAAAACACATTGACCTACATTAGGTTTTGAGTAAATACCCATTGTAAAACAAAACAACATCCAATAAGGTTTTAGCAAAACTAACATGAACCCCGTGTGACATCTAGTTTCGCAATGACGCTTCAAAGGTTTAGGCCGAAGGGAGGTCAGTTATCCCTCCTCTGAATTGAGAAGTTCTCAACTAGTCATTAATACCAGAACAACTTTTGTTCCTATAAAGACTAGCCATCATTGATTTGGCCAAGAGATCATTAACTTACTTAACTATCTCTTGTAAGTGTGACCCGTTATATTAGGCCCTAGAGGTCCATCCCAAAAGGCCAATCCGAAGGGAAAAAATCCGATTGAGGCAAAACCTAAAGTGACCCTATCCGTTTCTGGAGTTCACCTTGATCTTGACTAACTGCACAAAACCCATCCGAAGGGGGACGCTCAAAGGTGACACGAGGGAGTAGAGAATGATCTCACGGTGTGAACCAATGACAGAAAGCATAGGATATGTTGACACACACCCTTCACCCACTTACTATAAACACTCTCTCCATCCACCTTGATATTGACTCATGCAAACACCATTCGAAGGGGCATGCTTTTAGGGCACCACGAGGCCAAGCATGAATCTCACGGTGTGAACATTCAGGGAGAAACGTGATTGGAATCATAGACATATCAAATACGCCTATTCCTCCCACTGAGTATTTTATAACCTAGGTTTAGCTTACTTAGAAAAAACACGGCTAAGGATTTTAACTAAGTGACTTTTACGTTTTCCCAAGAGTAACTTTTACCTTGGATAGTTAAACAACTTTTGATTATCATCCATTAAACTCTTTAACAGAATCTTTGACTAAATCATCACATGCTTGTTGAAAACCTATCTAATTCACCTTTTCATGTAGGTTCCCAGGTAGGGGTGTTACATTTCCGTCAACTTAAGAACCCCAGCCTAGCTAGAACCCGCCTTAGACAAAAGGTCCTTTATAGATAGGTTTACAACAAATTTAATCTTTTATTTCAACCAATTTAATCCTATTAAATCGATTTTAAAAGATTAATCTAGGTTGCTAAACTCTTTAGAACCACTTGAACTTAGGTCTATCTCATTCCAATTTAAAAACCTTTTTAAAAAACTTAAGTTCACCCTAAGTCAGCATGTAACTCTGAATTATTGATTTTAGGTCTAATTTCCTTTATAACACTTATAAACGGAAACAACACCACAATGCTAAGCTAACACATGCAAGGAATTCATAACAATTATAAACAGCCTAAGTGTCATGCTTAATGCATTGTCCATTCATTGCTACTTCTTTTATATAACACTTATACAAAACAGTAATGAAACAAGAAAAACATGCTTCCATTCACCCTTAGACTATAACATTTATAATAAAAGGATGATGCATGATAATACTCATTACATGCAAAATATAACTCTTATATTTCATGATACATGCGCATGCTTTCAAGTAATTTCTTCATGCAATATTATAACATTTATAATATATGATGCATGATGAATTGCACAACCTAAGGTGGGTTTTGAACTATATGTCAAACACTTTGGCATATACACCATACATCACATGCATAATAAACCAATGTTGATGAACTGGGTGAAATTTTCTTAAACACACAAAAATAAAGCTAACTATTACAAAGACAAGGAGTTGCCGGTTCAAACTCGGGAAAAGCATCGCGTCTCCAATCACCGTGTACTAAGCACCCTGCGATCTCCTACACGATAAAACAAACACTTTTCTCTATCGCTTACCAGTGCTCCTAGAGTTAAAACGATCGTTTAGCATTCACTACACGATCGGTTAGAAAAATCTAAATGATCGTTTAGCTATTACTACACGATCGTGTACCTTTTACTAAGTGATGAAGCCTGAAGTACATGATCGCTTAGCACGCTCTGCTTAATGCCCACCTTCCGCGATCGTCTAAACGACTACGATGTTACGAAGCATCATCACCTAAGCGATCGCTTAGCTAGCACCTTCGAATCGCATATGCGCGATCGTATAGGTAGTCACTGAGCGATGAAGCTTGCTAACTACATGATCGTCGAGTGTGCCCCTTTTACTAGACGAGCATCGCATGCTCCCACTACAATCGTTTAACTTCAGCGCCTATGTGATTGCGCAACCTACACTACGCGATAGAGTAAACGATTTATCCCATCGCTTAGAATTAGCTAAACGGTCATTTAGAAAATACTACACGATCGTCTAGAAAAATCTAAACGATCGCTTAGTTAAATGCCAAGATCGTTTATCTGAGGCTACACGATACAACTAATGCTTGGTCTTCTTCTTTGTTGAGAACCGCATCTCCATGCTCCGAAGCTTCATCACGAAAGACTCGACTAACTCAAACTTTTTGAATTACAGACTCGATTGCAAAGTTAATTATGCCAAAAAACACAGCGACCCTTACAAATTAACACTTTGTAATGAAAGAAAGCTTTAACAAAAGGCAATTAAACCCGAAACATTCATCAACTAAACCATAAATGTAGAAAACAATTAACCACAAATGCAAAAACCCACCTCAACTGTAAAATGAGTTCAAAACAGAGTTGTAATTTGGAATATTAGAACAACCTGGCTATGATACCAATTGATGGAAATCTAATCCGAGATTTCCATGAGCAGCAAAAAATAGATCATTCTAAATTACAATCATGAATGAACATTACAAATTACAGTCGTTCACAAAACATACAATTATGCAATTGTTATAGAAATTGCAACATGATAACTACAAATGAACAAGGCGAAAGCTACAAGCATTAGTAAACTCATCTCCATGCTCCTTGCTCACGAACGCTCGAACACAGCAACCTCAAACGCTCGAACAACACGACCGCAACACTGCACGAACACTTTGTGCTCGTCCTCAGTGATCGCCTCGGTCACAAACTCTTCCAACGGCACGAACAGTCTCCACAGAACCTCGACGGCATCGAATTGAGTATGACACTACCAAGAAGGTTACCTTGGTATTCTCGGTGTGAGAATCTAGAGGGTGGGCTCTGTTCGAACTTGGATTGAGGCAGAAGAAGGAGGAATGAACAATCGTGTACACAATTGGGCAAGTGGGAGAACACAGAAACCTATCGCATAGATCGAAGCCCAATCATTTAGCTAAAGCTAAGCGATCGTCTAGCAAAAGCTAAGCAATCGTTTAGCTCAGTGTTTGTCACCTACAAAACACTACACGATCGTTTACTTCGCTCAAGCTGTCGTTTAGTACATCGATATTTACTTGACTACCGTGAGTTTTCTTTTTGCGAGAGAAAATCTCAAAATTACTTTTCATAAAAACTTCTTAAAATTTGGAAAACCATTCTCCTTTTATCTCACAGTTACCATGAACCACCAATAACCTCCCACTCAATTTGTTACTAGAGAAAAAGATTTAATTATCCAATAATTAATATTATCATAAATATGAATGATAACCAACTTATCATACTATATTTATAACCTATAGTTTTAATATATGATTTCATGAAACATATAAACCATAGTTCTTTTTCTATTCCATGGTACATCATGTAAATCTCATTTACATTAATCCTCCACTAGATGTATCTTATACATCATAACGATTATATCATATATAATCAAAATACCTCTTGTTAATTTGAACACTTCAAATCAACACCAAGAACTGGTCCTCCACTGAATCCATTGAGCTACCAAGGGGACCTTATGGACCTGTAGCTCGAAGCTCCAACAGTACGTGAATAACTGATTAAACTCTTTAGTCATGGGATCCACCATCCATTAACTGCCAGGCAATCCACTAAAGACCGACAGCTGAACTCTCCTTACCACAGATATATTATGTGTCCATCTTAACCAATCAGAAGTGCAACAACCCTTCACAGATTGCTTGTAAGTACAGCTTGGCCAATAACCATTATGTTCCTGTGGTTATATCTAACTCTTTAAGTACCACTGATCCCTCTAATGAACATAAGTCATGGTCTTACTATGACTGAGTCTTCTCTTCCAAAGAAAAGCTATGGCCACTATGTTCAAGCCTCGGAATCAGCCCTTAAGGGAGCAATCTCTCTACTTATTCCTACTTTGGGAAAGGAGTGAATTCCATCTTATGGATTGAGTTCCCAGATCTCAGATCAGATAAGTCCACAAAAAGGTAGACGTGTTGAGTTGGCAATCTAGCCACTCTTACTCATATTAATCAAAGAGCCGCCCTCAAAGGTAGGAGTTCCCAAAATATTCAGGATTCAGGTCGTGTTACCTATGGTCGTTTAGGTGAGATGCAAGTCTCTAGTATTAATGGTGTTATATATAGAGTCTAGTCATTTCGTGGTCCAGGTCTTATACAAACTCTTTGTATAGGACACCCTCGCTCGCACTCTCCACATGAATGGTCAGGATCTACCATCTATAGTAGTTTAAAACACTTGCAAACCTCTACAAAACGGGCCGTATCCGTAGTGTCACCAGGATCAGTTATCCTACCTTAATCCTTATGCTACAAACCTATTAGGTTATCACTTAAGGCATGATCCACTTGTATATCACATATATATGCTTAAGTTCGCATAAGATAACCAAGGAGATTTTTTTATTAGATATAAGTAAATGCCATAATTAAATAACACTTATTTTATTCATTAAACAATGTGTATCTTTACAAAACAACGAGACTCCGGGAGAATTAGGGCACCAATCCCAACAGTGAACACCTCTTGGACCAAGAGAAGGTGTGTGGCGCCACATCGTTCAAGCCCTGGAATCAGCCCTTAAGGGAGCTATCTATCTACTTACCTCTACTTTAGGGAAGGAGTGAATTCCATCTTGTGTAGCTGAGTTCCCAGCTCCAAAATCAGAGGAATCCCCAAAGTGGTAGGTTTGAGTTGGCGACTTGGCCACTCGCACGAATACAAATCAAAGGACCACCCTCAATGGCAGGAGTTCCCAACTCACTTAGGATTAAGATCATGTTACCTATGGTCATCCTATTGAAGTCTCTGTCATGTACGGTGTTATATAACGAGACATTAACACTTCGTGGTCAAGTCTTATACAAACTCTTTATATAGGACGCCTCACTCTCATATCCCCTACATGAATGATCAGGATCAGACCATCTGTGACAAGTCACAACAGTTGTGACCATTCCACTTACCAGGATAAGGTTTCCCTAATATATCCATATACTACAGACCATTTTGGTTATCACTTAAGACATGATCCACTTGTATGTCACCATATACATGCTTAAGTTACATACAGATAACAAGGGATTTTATGTTTATTAGTTTGTAATAAAACAAATAAAACAAACAACTGAGCAAAATCAAGATGTGAAGTAAAATATCATATATTATACAACACAAGCATTCATACAAACTCTTTACAAACTACAAGACACGAGAATTTAGGGCATCAACCCCAAAAATCTCTCATTTATCCTAAAGCGAAGTGGGGTGTACATAATGTAGGATTGTATCAACAGCAGCGGAAGCACAAGGATCATTTAAGCACTCAAATTCATTAATTTTGGCAAAATATAAAGCATGCTTTTGTAGAAAAAAGTGAGTTTCAAGACATACCTCCTGTAGAACTTATCCAAAGCTCATTCTCCAATTGTTGTCTTCTCCATATCTTGTTGCAAACTACCTCAATATCTTTCCACTATTCTCTTGGTGCTCTAGATTGAGTTATGGGACTCAAAACAAGTTTGAATCAAGGGATGAAGGAGAAAACCTCACTATAGCAACCTTGTTGAAGAACCCTTTCTTCAACCCAAAATTTTTCCAAAATTCTCTATAAATTGCATGCCTGATTTTCACTCAAATATTTTCATTATATTGTAGATCAACATGCAAAGAAAAGAGCTGCATGAGTTGCAGCTCATGCTTGGAGAAGACAAGGCCAAGATAATGGCATTTCAGTGAGCTACTTAGGTGATGGATAATGGAAAAACTTCTTTTTCCATTTTGTGTGTATTGTTTTCCAATTTTATCTAAAAATCAAAATTTGATTTTACAAAATGAAAATTTAATTAATTTCATAAATTAATTATTAAATAAAAATTAATTAATTTAATATCAAATATTAAATTAATTTTAACACATATCCATCTTTATACATTTAAATCATATTTAAATATATAAATTCTCCTATTCCATTTAATTCTAAAATTAAACATGTAATTATATCTCATATAATTACTAATTCCCTTAATTCTAATTTGAACGATTCAAATTAACTTATCACACTATTCTAGAGCTAGTCCGTTACGAGCTAGTAGGGGACCTTGCGGACCTATAGATCATGGGCTCCAACGATCTGAGATTAATTAGCTAAACTCATTAGACCAAATTAATCTCCATTCGTTAACTAACGGGTCACTCCACTAAAGCCCATAGTTGCACTCCCCTCACTGTAGATATATTATGTCCACATGATTTAACCATAATCAGTAACTCGACCCTTCACAGATTGTTCGTAATAAAGACTGGGTCAAATATCTGTTTTACCCCTGAGATTACGTCTTATTCCTCAAGTCCTTACTGATTCTCTAATGAACAACTGTTTGTGATCCAATCACTACACCAAACTCTCTCAGCCTAGTGAGAGGGTGGGGCCCCTTTTTCAAGGCCTAGATTTAGTACTTGAGAGAACAACATGAAGGAAATCGACACTCGAGATTTCCATGAGCAGCAGAACAAGACAATTCCAAATTACAATCATGAATCAAGAATAAATTTACAGTCGGCTTCAAACATAAATGGTTATGCAAATTACAGAGAAATTACAGATTGAAACAATACAAATGTACAAAGAGAACTCTACGTACATATGCAGAAACGTCTCCACGCTCTGATGTGCGACTCAGATTGAAACATCGTAACCACGAGCGCTTGATCTATATGATCGCAACACTACATGAATGCGGCACAAACACTTCGCGCTCGTCCTCAACGTTCTCCTCGGTCACGAATCCCTCCGCAACACCACGAACGGACTCTACTAAAGCACCACGAACGACCTCCAGAAAACCTCGACGGTGTCGAGTTGATTCTGACTCCACCAACAAGGTGACCTTGGTATTCTCGATGTGAGAATCCAGAGGGTGGGCTCTGTTCAGACTTGGTGTGAGGCAGACGAACGGAGGAAAGACAGATCGTGTACACGACTGGGCAAGTGGGAAAAGTTGGAGACCTATCGTATAGGTCGATGCCCAATCGTTTATATAAAACTATGCGATCGTTTAGCTCGACAGACTCTACACGACCGTTTACCTTGGGCCAGCGATCGTTTAACAGAGCTATACGATCGTTTAGTAAATACTGCACGATCGTTTAGCTAACACATGCACGATCATTTACCTAGCCCAGCCGTAGTTTAGTAAATCTGTATTTACTTGACGACTTTCGTGAGTTTATTTTCGCCGGAGAGAAAGCTCAAAAAATTTTCAAACTTTTGTGAAAATTTCTCTTTTTAAAAATAGGAAACCGATTTCCTTTTAAAACTCACGGTTACCATGAACAAAAATCACCCACTTCATTTGGTCATTTAAAAGGAAAAAAAATATTAATTATCTAATAATTAATATTATTATAAATATAAATGATAACCAACTTATCATACTATATTTATAACCCATAATTTTAATATTTCATCTCATGAAACATATAAACCATAGTTCTTTTTCTATTCCATGGTACTTAATGTTAATCTCATTTACATCAATCCTTTACTAGATGTATCTCATACATCATACCGATTATATCATATATAATCAAAATACCTCTCGTCAATTTGAACATTTCAAATCGAAACAAAGAACTTGATCCTTCAACATGAATCCAAGCTACCAAGGGGACCTCATGGACCTGTAGATGCGAAGCTCTAACGATACGTGAAAAACTGATTAAACTTTTTAGTCACAGAATCCACCATCCGTTAACTGCCAGACACTCCACTAAAGACCGACAGCTGAACTCTTCTCACTACAGATATATTATGTGTCCATTTTAACCAATCAACAGTGCGACAATCCTTCACAGATTGCTCGTAAGTACAGTTGGGCCAATAACCGTTATGCCCCTGTAGTTACATTTGTCTCCTTAAGTACTACTGATCTCTCTAATGAACATAAATCATAGTCCTACTATGACTGAGTCTTTTCTTCGAAAGAGAAGCCGTGGCCACTATGTTCAAGCCCTAGAATCAGCCCTTAAGAGAGCAATCTCTCTACTTATCCCTGCTTTAGGAAAGAAGTGAATTCCATATAATGGATTGAGCTCCCAGCTCCCAGATCAGAAAAGTCCCTAAAAAGGTAGGCATGTTGAGTTGGCAATCTGGCCATTCTCACCCATACTAATCAAAGGACCGCCCTCAAAGGCAGGAGTTCACAAAACACTCAGGATTGAGGTCGTGTCACCAATGGTCGTTTAGGTGAGATGCAAGTCTCTAGTATCAACGACATTATATACAGAGTCTAGTCATCTCGTGGTCCAGGTCTTATACAAACTCTTTGTATAGGACACCCCCACTCCACATCTCTAGACGAATGGTCCGGATCAACCATCTGTAGTAGTTTACAACACTTGCAAACCTCTACAAAGTGGGCCATATCCGTAGTGTCACCAAGATTAGGTATCCCACCTTAATCCTTATACTACAGACTGATTTAAGTTATCACTTAAGGTATGATCCACTTGTATATCACATATACATGCTTAAGTTCACATAAGATAACCAAGGAGCTTTGTTTATTGGATATGAGTAAATGTAAGAATTAAATAACACTTATTTTATTCATTGAACAATGTGTATCTTTACAAAACAACAAGACTCTGGGTGAATTAGGACACCAATCCCAACACAACCTTTCTCCTATCCCTAAATCGGGTAGGTGTGAACTCCATCTTGCACCCTATGTCCTCAGCTATCTATCCGGTCTTACCCCTGAAATAGGAGTCTTATTGAGCCGGCATTGTTGAGCCAACACTCAATTATGCAAATCTAAGGGCAATCCCAAATAAACAGGAGTTCATGGTTAGCTTAGGATTAAGTTCGAGTTATCTAGGTCATCTGGGTGAAATAGTCAGTCTTAAACATTAAACAACGTTATAAAGTAAGAGTGACTTATTTCTTAGTCCTGATCTTATGCAAGCTTATTGCATAGGACGCCCCCACTCCTCATGTCATAACATGTATGAATTAGAATCACATCGTATATAGCATTTTACAACTCTTTGTAACAACTACAGAGTAGGCCGCATCCAATGGTGTTACCAGAATAAGATGCCCAACCTCATTCATGTACCATAGGTCATTTTGACTATTTACTCAAGCCTGATCCACTCTTATGTCTCCACATAAAGTTCAAGTACTCATACAATAATCATGGGTCTTAGTTTATTGGATTTAGACCTTCATACAATTTTGAGATCAATAACAAGTATATTGATAATAAAAAATGTTTATTATTTTACAAACTGCGAGTTTTTAGGACATAAAACCCAACAATACTCCCACTTGGACTAGAACTCCAATGGATCAATATATATAAATATATACAATGTTGAGTTTACATGGAGAGAATAAAATGTACGAATACAATAAACTAGGGCATCACAATACCCATCAATTCTTCCATTGTAAAATCTACAATACAACTCTGCTTGATGCTCCTCCACACCATGCTCCTCCGTTAAGAGTAAATATTGACCCCAAAGTTGATTTCCTCGAATCAATATCGGTTTGAAAGTCAGAATCAGTGTATCTAGTCAGATCAGATCCTTAGGACCATACACGAGCATCTAATCTCTCGTTCTCTGCAGACACTTGAGAATGTTTTTAACAGCAGTCCATTAGTCTTGACCAGGATTGGACTAAAATCTGCTGGCAATTCCTACGGCATAGTATATATTGAGACGAGTATAGAGCATTGCATACATCAAACTCCCAACTGCAGATGTATATGGAATTCGATTCATCTCCTCAACTGCTTGAGGTATCTTAGGATTATTCCTTAGACAGGTAAATTCCATGTCTAAAAGGTAAAGATCTTTTTTTTGGAATTTTGCATTTTATACCTAGACAACATCTTGTCTATATAAGATGCTTGAGATAATGCCAATGTTCTGTTCTTGTGATTTCAAACTATTTGGATTCCAATAACATACTGCGCTTCTTCTAAATATTTCATTTGGAATTGTCAAGCCAACCATCTCTTAACGTCAGCTAGATATTCTACATCATTCCCAATTAGTAGAATATCATCAAGATAGAACACCAGAAAAGCATCAGTTTTGTTGACGATTTTCTTGTAGACACAGGGTTTGTCAATATTTTGTTTAAAGCCATAAGATTTGATCGTATCATCAAATCTCATATTCTAGGATTTAGAAGCATGTTTTAACCCATAAATGAACCCATCAAGCTTGAAAACCTTTTGCTCTTGACCCTACTGTATAAACCCTTCTGGTTGAGACATATAAATACTCTCTTCAAAATAGCCATTCAGAAAAGCTGTCTTGACATCCATTTTCCATTAGGTGGTGGTATCACACCCTTTTCAAAGGACCTCGACCCGCCTACTCGGGTCTTGTATGAATATGCAGGAAAATTTCATAATCATAAAATGTGGCTATGGATAAAAGTATTCTAATAGACTTTATGATGGCAACTGGAGAGAAGGTTTTTTCAAAATCTAACCCCTCTCTTTGGGTAAACCTTTTTGCAAGAAGTATAGCTTTGTAGGTCTATACCTTACCAGCTTGGTCTCGTTTTCTCTTATAGATCCATTTGCAACAGATGAGTTTTACCCCTTCCAGTTTTTTTACAAGATCCCAGACAGAATTGAAATATATAAATTCCATTTCAAGGTCCATGGCTTTAATCCATTGGTCTTTGTCCACATCGTTCATTGCTTGATTAAAAGATAATGGATCCTCTAAACCATCATCTGGTATGATGACTTGAGTTTCAGTTAAACCCATGTATTGGTCAAGCTGTTGCACAAACCTTCAACTACGATGAGGCATTCTCAACTCTTGAGAAGGATGTGAAGTATCACTTTCATCAACAACTCTTATTGACGAACCTACTCTATCAACAACTCTTGTTGAAGAACCTGCTTGATCAACAACTCTTATTGATATGTTTTTCGTTTCTCTGGACATTTCTTCTATTACTAGCTTATTGCGAGGTTGACGGTTCTTTATATAATCTTCTTCCAGGAAGGTTGCATTTGTTTATACAAACACTTTATCTTCCTGAGGATCATAAAAGAGACCACCTTTTGTTTCTTTTGGGTAGCCTATAAATAGGCATACTTTTTAACGATGTTCCAGTTTTTTAGGATTTTGCACCAACACATGTGCTGGACAACCTCCAATCCTGAAGTGACGTAAATTTCCTTTACATCCCATCCAAAGCTAGTAAGGCATTTCAGAAATGCTTTTCGAGGGAAATATGTTCAAAATATACACCGCAGTCCCAACTACGTGTCCCCAAAAAGAATTTGTAACTCATCATAGAATGAACTATGTCCAACAAGGTTCTGTTTCTCCTCTCTGCCACACCGTTCAGCTGAGGTGTGCCAGGGGCTGTGAGTTGAGACTAAATTCCATGTTCTATCAAATAGTTCTGGAATTCTATGTCCATATACTTACCACCTTGATTCAATCAAAGCTTTTTCATCTTTTTACCTAATTGGTTTTCAACCTCAGCCTTATACTCTTTGAACTTTTCAAAAGTTTCAGACTTTTGGTGCATTAGGTAAACATGCCCATACCTGGAATAATCATCTATAAAACTGATGAAATATTCATACCCTCCTCTTGCTCTAACATTTAGAGGCCTACAAAGATCTGAGTGAATCAGCCCTAGGGTTTCTTTGGCTTGAAGACCTTTTCTAGAAAAAGATCTTTTTCTAATTTTACCCTGGAGACAGGACTCACATGGTGGTAATGAACAGTCTTCCAACTTGTTTAAAAGATCGTTCTTAACAAATCTCTCAATCCTGTTGAGATTTATGTTACCCAATCTCAAGTGCCAAAGATAGGCATTTGGAGAAATCTTCATTTTCTGATGAGTTCCAGCAGTTTTAAACATCTCTATGTTCAAAACAGCTTTGTCCTCAGTTGGTTTTAACATGTACAAGTTATTTTCTAATTTTGTAGAGCAAATCTGTTTATTTCCCATTTTGATGAACACTTCACCATTTTCAAAATAAACTTTATAATTTTGTTCTAGCAAATAAGAGACAAAAATTAGATTCCTTTTCATAGAAGGAATATATTATACATTTTTCAAATAAATGTACTTATCTCCTATAAATAACTTCATATCTCCCACTGCTTTGGTTGAAACAATCTCCCCGGTCCCTACCTTAAAGACTGTTTCACCTTCTGTCAACTGTCTCCAGGAACTTGTTTCCTGTGAGATAGTACACACATGATTAGCGACACCTGAATCAATTATCCAGATTTTATCGTTTTCCACTAAACATGCTTCGATAACAAGTAAATCATATTTATCTTGTTGTTCGAATTCAACATTCTCATCTACATAATTCATAATTTTAGATGAGTTGGGAGATAAAGGACAATCCTCTGTTAAAACTCTATTGGTATAATCAACCGCTAGTAATTTTTTTGTCGATTTGATTTTACCGTTATGTACATTGGAAGTGAGTATACTAGAATTCGACATGCTGATAAAATTCAAACAAATTCTAATTAGCAAATTGTAACTAAATCGAAAATAAAGTTTTAGAAAAAAGTAATAATGTACCCACCATTATTTTATTTGCAACGATATTTTAGTGAGTCAGAATATGTGCTACCCAGGGGCAGTCATATACTTCTTCGCTAAAACAAAAAATTTTGACTAAACACTATCCCTGGAATAACTCTTATTCCTATTGTCTCCGGAATAACTCTTACTCTTATAGTCGTTTAGTTATCGTTTTTGGTCAAGATCTTTACTAACAACTTAGTAATTCTTGTAAGTATGACCCGCCATTTTCAGATCCTATAGAACGATATGAACTTATAAGACCCTATTCATTTTACTAAAGCCTGTGTTGTTTCGAATCTTATGTTACAACCCTTTGAGGGGATAGCTGTCGCTAAATGACTAGCAAAAGGCCGTCTAAAGCAAATCAACAGGCGCAACATATGAATCTCACGGTTTAGACTAATGGAGGAGACCGTAGGATATATTGACACACATTCTTCACCCACTTACTATGAACTACTTCCTTCATTTACCTTGATATTAACTCATAGAAAACACTTTCCGAATGGAGGCAATTTCCAGGGTGACACGAAGCGTCATATAAATCTCACGGTGTAAACTATGTGGAGACGTGGCAATTGAAACTTAATTAATTCAATATCAAATTAAATTTGATTTTATAACATCTATTTTACTTTTCTAATTTTATCTAAAAATCAAAATTTGATTTTATAACATCTATTTTGATTTTAGAAAATGAAAAAAATAATTAATTTC
The DNA here is from genome assembly GCF_027475165.1 of Benincasa hispida. NCBI lineage: Eukaryota > Viridiplantae > Streptophyta > Magnoliopsida > Cucurbitales > Cucurbitaceae > Benincasa > Benincasa hispida. Next base: position 50,669,230 of record NC_143482.1, read on the forward strand.
ATAAATTAATTATTAAATAAAACTTAATTAATTTAAAATAAAATATTAAATTAATTTTAACACATATCCATCTTTATATATTTAAATTATATAAATTCTCCTATTCCATTTAATTCTAAAATTAAACATATAATTACTAATTTTCTTCATTCTAATTTGAACGTTTCAAATTAACTTATCACACTATTCTAGAGCTAGTTTGTTACGAGCTAGTAGGGGGACCTCGCGGACCTACAGATCATGGGCTTCAACGATCCGAGATTAATTGGCTAAACTCATTAGACTAAATTAATCTCCATTTGTTAACTAATAGGTCACTCCACTAAAGCCCATAGTTGCACTCCCCTCACTATAGATATATTATGTCCACATGATTTAACCATAATCAGCAAGTCGACCCTTCACAGGTTGTTCTTAATAATGACTGGGTCTAATATTTGTTTTACCCCCGAGATTACGTCTTATTCCTCAAGTCCCTACTGATCCTCTAATGAACAACTGGTTTGTGATCCAATCATTAAACCAAACTCTCTCAGCCTAGTGGAGAGGGTGGGGCCCCTTGTTCAAGACTTAGATTCAGTACTTAAGAGAATAACCTTTCTCCTATCCTTAAATCGAGCAGGTGTGAACTCCGTCTTGCACCCTGTGTCCCCAGTTATCTATCTAGTCTTACCCCCGAAATGGGAGTCTTATTGAGCCGGGGCTGTTGAGCCAACCCTCAATTATGCAAATCTAAGGATAATCCTGAATAAACAGGAGTTCATAGTTAGCTTAGGATTAAGATCGAGTTACCTGGGTCATCGAGGTGAAATAGTCAGTTTTAAACAGTAAACAACGTTATAAAGTAAGAGTGACTTATTTCTTAGTCCTGATCTTATGCAAACTCATTGCATAGGATGCCCCCATTCCTCATGTCATAACATGTATGAATTAGGATCACATCGTATGTAGCACTTTACAACTCTTTGTGATAACTACAGAGTAGGCCACATCCAATGGTGTTACCAGAATAAGGTACCCAACCTCATTCATGTACCATAGATCATTTTGACTATTTACTCGAACCTGATCCACTCTTATGTCTCCACATAAAGTTCCATTACTCATACAATAGTCATGGGTCTTAGTTTATTGGATTTAGTCTTTCATATAATTTATGAGATCAATAACATGTATATTGATAATAGAAAATGCTTATTATTTTACAAACTGCGAGTTTTTATGACATAAAACCCAACACATAAAACTAGTACAAAACAATAAACTAGGGTATAAAAGCCCAGTACAAGAAAATCTCCTACTTGTCCTAGTCCAACCGCGAGCGATTGATGACATGTAGAAATGCACGTCATCTTAGGCCTTTTATTTAGAATTATGAGAGTTTTTAAGTAGAATATATGGCAATTATGTTGGAATTCATGAGAAAATGAGTTTGTGGCCATCAGAATTAAGAATCTCAGCTAACCCATTATTATGCGTTCAATTGTCTACCTTTATAGCTAACGCAGGATGCGGGCGCATACGTGGAAGTCAGGCTATCGCAAAGATGACCGCATGCGGAGAATTTCTCCATCAAAAAGATGAATGCATACGTTCGACACATGGATGTTGCGGCCATCAACCGCACGCGTCCATCGCATAGAAATTGTGGTTAGCAAGCGATTGCGGTCATCGCTGAGAAGTTGCTGTCATCAAGCGAATGCGGTCATCACAAGGACATTGCGGTTACATGATGATGACCATGATAGAGTGATTAATGCAAGGTTGGTGAAATGCAACATGAATGTCTACCTTAGGAGAATCAAAAGATGATGTTGACATTTCACCTACTACGCCGTTAGCAGCAGAGATTCAGAAAAGGACCATCACGCCACGAATGTCAGAATTAGAGCAGGTCCATTAATGCTGTTGGCGATCAATCTTTATAAATAGAAGCCGCTGAGCAGAATTTCATTTCATCCAAGGTTTTTTGCCAAAGGCTCGCTTTAGGGCGGATCCTTGTGATCCAGACGAACGCATGAGAGAAAAGCTTGAGAGTTCTTTATCCCCTTCATCCATTTCGAGTGACGATCGGAGCTTTTGCCGGAGTTACAGCTTAAGAGAGTCAGCTTCACCGCCCATCCATGGCACCACCGGTAGCCTTGACACACATCTGTCGGAAACAAGACATTGCTTCCAGCTGGTCCTTTCATTTTCTCTTCTTTCCTTATATTGTATTGTATTACATTATGTTTTAAAAAATTAATACATTTTGTGAACAATGCATTTCTATAACTTCCTTCGACTCCATCTCCATCTTCATTACTTAGCATCTTTAACCTTCATTGCATCACTTAGTGAGATTGCTAGAGTATCGCATACTTAATCATGCGGCATAGAAATATGAAGCATGTAGCAAACCACTGGGAGGTGTGCGTTGCGTGAGTGTTATGAGAAAACCTTATTTGCTTAGTGCAAAGCTGTAGCAGCGCCTGTCTATAGGCAAACACAATGCTTGTCTATTAGTAAAGTCAACAACAACTAACTGCCCGGGAGGGTAAATGGTTGGTCGCATTAAACAATGTAAGTAAGTATTCACTAGAGATAGGAATAATCTTACGTCAGCCAGGCTTATGCGATTATCTTGTCTTATGAACGCATCATTCATCATTTAGGAATACTTGGAAGATTATTCTAAAAACCAAATCTAAGTCTCGGGAGAGCGGATTGGATCTCATAATCAAGAATGGGGAACTTAGGAATAAGCTTCGTTTGTTATTACACAACGTATGCACCCTACGGATAGGATATTGCATGCGTCCATAAGTAGGATACGGTGGTATGCGGTCATCTTGTTTATGTGTGGAAGCACATGAGCAGGAATAGAGACTTAGAAATAAGGCCTCTTGACACGTCGCATATACATCGCATGCGTCCTAGAAATAGGTGCAAGTGTGTGTAGCATGATCGCATAGCTTTACGCTGACTGAGGTTGCCCTTGCGGTCAAGTTTAGGGTTGCGATGAAGGCATCCTCACATTTTATTTGTTTTTCCATGCATTTTACTACGCGTCAATAGTTGTTGTGTCTCTACCTCCCATTCTTTTATTCATCTATTGCAAACACATCACCGCATACATTTAGCTACAAGTTCCTGAGTTTGATTTCGGATCACCCGAGAAACTTGCATTCGCGTTATACTTGGCGTGAGCACAAGAAAACTTGTGACAGGAATGCATGACCACCGATGCATGAGTATAAACACATACCTTAAGACATGCATCGCATATTGCGTCCCACATGACTTTAGCCATCAAGTTTTTGGCGGTTAATTTCACGTCACCAACGATCCTGTAGACCCATGCTCTGAAGGTGACCCTCAAACACTGTAGCCGTGAGAGCTTTCATAAACGGGTCAACAACATTGTGCTTTGAAGTGATCTTCGTGACAATCACGTCCCCTCGATGCACTATCTCGCGGATCAGATGATACTTCCGATCTATGTGGTTGTCGCGTCTGTGACTCCTAGGCTCCTTGGAGTTTGCTGTTACCCTACTATTATCACAATAGAGGGTAATGGGCCAAGATATCTAGCACAACTTCCAGTTCTGTCAAGAACTTTCTAAGCCAGACGACTTCCTTAGTAGCTTCGCAAGCCGCTACGTACTCCGCCTCCACAGTGGAGTAGGTGATGCACACCTGCTTAGTGCTTCGTCACACTACAGCTCCTCCGTTAAGAGTAAAGATTGACCCTGACGTGGACTTACGATAGTCCCTATTGGTGGCGGAAAATTAGAGTCAATTTTACTCGACAACCAAAATCTCGTGGATGCGGTATACGATGCATGTTCCCAAGATATGCGTTTATAGTCATGCGTCAATGGTCATGCATTGGACTAATAATGCTTTAATGAATGTATACGATGATCATACGTCCTGCCACAAGTTTTCTTGCATTCATGCCAAGTATAACATGAATGCAAGTTTCTCATATAATCCAAGGTCGAACACAGGGACTTGTAGCTATATGTACGCGGTGATGTGCATGCGGCGGTATAAATAAAAGAATGGAGGGGATGTTGCTAAGTTAATCCTACTCCTACTCCTATCTAACAGACAACACAATGAGAATATGCATGAAAGGTAGAGATACGACAAACCTTGACATGAAATAAATGTGTGGAAAAATAGATAAAATGCGGAGATGATTTCATTGCAACCCTTAAGAGTGACCGCAAGGGCAACCCTAGTCAACGCAAGCCAATGCGATCATGCTACACTCATGCACGGAAAATCATTTTCCAATGCAAATGTTGTGCTCCTAAGTCTAGGACGCATGTGTTGAATGCAAAAGTGTCCATAGAGTTTATTCCTAAGTCTCTACTCTTTTCCTATGCGATGATGCAAAATGCACATAACGCTGCGGTGACCGCACTCAATCGTATCCTATCTCTAGGATGCATGCGATGGGTTAATAGCAAGCAGTGCTTATTCCTAAGCTCCTATCTCTTGTATTTTGAGTTCTAATCTGACTCTTCTGAGCCTAGATTTTGTCCTTAGACTACCCTCCCGAGTATCCTTAATGGACGAATGAAGCATACATAATACAAAACAATCGCATGAACTTGGTTGAAGATACATTGTTACTATCCCTAGTGAACAATGCATGCCTTGCTTAATGCGTCCAACCACTTACCCTCCCGAGTAGTTGATTGTTGTTGACTTTACTCATAGACAAGCAATGTGTTAGCCTATAGACGCGTTGCAGCAGCTTCAACTAAGCAAATAAGATTACTCACACACTCGTGTAACGCACACCTCTCGGTGGGTTGCTACATGCTTCATATGCCTAATCCACATGATGAAGTATGCGAAACCTAAGGAATCCCACTAAGTGTTGCAATGAAAGTAAAGATGCTAAACAAAGAAGATGGAGATGGAGTCGAAGAAATAGAGAAATTCATTTAAAAACAGATTGTATTAATTTTTTAATTCCAAAATGCCATACAATACAATATAAGAAAAGAAAGGAAAAGGAAATGACCGACTAGAAGCAAAGATTTTCTCCCAGCGGATGTGTGTCAAGGCTACCGGTGGTGCCATAGCTGGGGGGAGAAGCTGACTCTCTCGAGATCTAGCTCTGGTCAAAGGTCCGGTTGTCACTCGAAATGGATGAAGGAGGTGTAGAACTCTCAGCCATCTTCCCACGCATTTGTCTGGATCGCAAGGATCCTCCCTAGGCAAACCTCAGTCGAAAACCTTGGATTCAACCTTGGGCGAAAACCCTAGATCACTTGAATTTCTGCTCATCGGCTTCTATTTATAGAGCTTAGGTCGCCGACAGCATTAATTGGACTGCTCTGAATCTGACGTTCGGGGCGTTAGTCCTTTCTGAACCTCTGCCACTAACGGCGTGGTAGGTGAAATGTCAGCATCAGCTTTGGATTTTCTCGAGGTAGATGCATTGATGCGTTCATTCCACCTACCTTGCATTGATCCCATTAGAAAGCGGTCGTCTATGCAGTGGTTTGGTTTCCGCGTTTGCGTTCATTTCCTGCGTTAGCTACAAAAATAGAACATTGAACGCATGATAACGCAAAATAACGGGTTAGCTGAGATTTAACATGCTAATCGACACAAGCTCATTTTCTCATGAATTCCTTATCATGATTGCCGCATATTCTGCCTAACAACCTTCATAATTCTAAGTAAAAGGCCTAAGATGACATGCAGCCTGTCATCACCTATTAATTTGAAAGTCAGAATCCGTGTATCCAGTAAGGATCAAATCCCTAGATCCATACACGAGCATGTAGTCCCTTTTCTCCGAAGATACTTGAGGATGCTCTTTACTACAGTCTAGTGACCCTAGCCTGGGTTAGACTGATACCTACTGACTATGCCAACAGCGTAGCAGATGTCTGGATGAGTAAAGAGCATCATGTACATCAAACTGCCAACAACGGACGCATATAGGACCCGTCTCATCTCCTCAACATCTTGAGGCATCCTAGGACACATGTCCTTAGACAAAGTGACTCCATGCCTGAATGGCAGTAGGCCCCTCTTGGAGTCATGCATCGACTACTTGAGCAACATCTTGTCAATGTACGATGCCTGAGATAGTGCTAGCACTTTGTTCTTACGATCCCGAAAGATCTATATACCTAGAACAAACTGAGCCTCTCTCAAATCTTTCATTTGGAATTGGGTCGCTAGCCAATTCTTAACTGCAGTCAGTAGACCTACATCATTCCCAATGAGTAGTATATCGTCTACGTACAACACTAAGAAGAATACTAAATTGTTAATGATCTTCTTATAGACACAAGATTCATCAACGTTCTGGTCAAAGCCATACGACTTGATCACAGTATCAAACTGTATGTTCCAAGATCGAGATGCCTGTTTTAGCACGTAAATGGACCGATTCAGCTTGCAAACCTTTTGCTCTTGACCTTGGGCTATGAATCCCTCAAGTTGCACCGTATAAATGGTCTCCTCAAGATTGTCATTCAAAAAAGCCGTCTTGAGGTCCATTTTCCAGATCTCATAATTATAATAAGTTGTAATGGACAGGAGGATGCGAATCGACGTTAACATGGCAACAGGCGAAAAAGTCTCTTCATAGTCGACTCCCTCTACCTGGGTATAACCCTTTACCACAAGTCGAGCCTTGAAGGTCTGTACCTTCCCATCAACACCCCGTTTGCACTTGTAGATCTATTTACAACCTACAGGTCTTACACCATCAGGTTGATCTACAAGATCCTATACTGAGTTGAAGTACATCAACTTCATCTCGAGATCCATAGCCTTGACCCATTCATCCCGGTCTACATCCTCCATTGCCTTCTAATAAAACAATGGATCCTCAACGTTGCCATATGCTATTCCGTGAAACCTAGATAGTGAACGGGCGGGTTCACAACCCTCCCACTGTGTCGAGCTTCCCTCAAATTTTGAGGTGGAACCGACCTATTAGATGAACTCCTATCAATAACTCTTGTTGATGTAGCAGGCTCTTCAAAAACTCTTGTTGAAGTTTGAGTAATTTCATTGGAAAGCCTATGCAACACGACTTTACATCGTGGACTGTGCTCCCTTATATGATCCTCCTCTAGGAAAGTAGCATTTGTGGAAATAAACACCCTATTTTTCGATGGATCATAAAAATAACCCCCTCGTGTACCTTTGGTGTAGCCTATAAAGAGGCATAACCTTGACTGTGGTTCCAACTTCTTGAGATTAGCCTCAAGCACATGTGCAGGGCAACCTCAAATGCGGAAGTAATGTAAACTAGCTTTACACCCATTCCACAACTCCAGAGGTGTTCTTGCAACACTCTTGGAGGGAACACAGTTGAGTATGTATACCGCAGTCACCACTGCGTAACCCCAAAACGAGTCCGGTAAGGAAGCATAACTCATCATCGAACAAACCATGTCCAACAAGGTTCTATTTCTCCACTCTGCTACACCATTTTGTTGAGGTATACCTGGCACTGAATGTTGGGAAATGATTCCATGATCTATCAAATAGTCCTGGAATCCTGAGTCCAAAAACTCTCCACCTCGATCTGATCGAAGTGTTTTAATCCATCTATCCAATGCATTTTCAACTTCAGCCTTGAACTCTTTGAACTTTTCAAATGATTCAGACTTCCGTTGCATAAAATAAACATACCCATACCTAGAGTAATCATCATAAAACTGATAAAATACTCATAGCCATCTCGGGCTCGCACATTCATAGGACTACAAAGGTCAGAATGTACTAACTCAAGAGGCTCTTTGGCTGTATAACCTTTTCCAATAAAAGGTCGTTTAGTCATCTTACCCTTAAGGCAAGATTCGCACAGCAGTAAAGAATTTTCTTCTAACTCACTTAGAAGTCCATTCTTTACCAATCTCTCAATCCTATTGAGATTGATGTGCCCTAAATGAAGATGCCAAAGATGGGCATTTTCTTTTGGAGAAATACGTCGACGTTTAGTTTGAGTTACGACAGTTTTAAACTATTCTGTGTTATGGAAGGAATTAATGGCTAATGGCCTTAGCACATATTAATTACTTTCCATATATGTTGTACAAATATTAACACCATCTTTATGAATAAATTCTTTATCCACTTTAAAAGAAACAATGTATTTACATTGTAACAAGTACTTTACAGAAATAAGGTTCCTCTTAAGTTCAGGAACAATATATACATCATTCAAAATTAGAAACCTATTTTGTAAAGCTAACTGGAGCGTCCCACTGCCAGAGCTGAAGGACATGCCCGGTGGCTACTCGCATCATCATCTCACTAGCCTCCAGCTGCTGCCAGGATCTAATCGTTTAAAAAGAAGAACAAACGTGATTAGTGGTGCCTGAATCAATTATCCAGGCAGAATCATCATTCTCCACTAAACAAGTTTCAAGTACAAATAAATCATATTTACCTTTATCTGCCTTGGCCTTAGCCTTGGCGGCCTTCCTTTCCTTCAGCCAGCGAGGACAGTTCCTCTTCCAGTGTCCATCCTGGTTGTAGTGGAAACAGTTTCCCTTTTCAATCGGTGGTAGATGCCTTCTTGGGGCGACAGGCGGTGGGTTAATAGGCGTCTTCCCTTTTCCCTTACCACCCTTCTTTTTCTTCCCCTTTGCAGAGTTAAAAGTAGAAGGTGCAGACTTCGTTCCTGAGGTCGAACCTCTATGGAACGTCCTGGAGGATCAAGCAACATTTTCCTCACTCTTCTTCCTCTCCTTACTTTTCAGTAAAGACTGGTAGGTCTGTAACACGTTGAGGAGAGTTGTAAGGTTATATTTCATTTTGTTAAGAATCACATTACTAACAAAGTGCAAGAAGGCTCTCCGACAAAGAATTCAGGATTATGCTAACATGACTGCCCACATTGATGGTAGGCCCATTCAACTCTACCACATTAAAGTGGGCCATCATGTTAAGCATATGTTTATGAACAGAGGTGCCTTCTTCTATTTTGGAGTTGAATATATATTTAAGAGCCTCATGCATAAGTTGTTCAGACGGTTGTCCAAACATCCCCTGTAGGGACTCCATGATCTCACACGCTGAGACCATGGGCTCATGTTTCTTGGCCAAGACTTCAGAAAGACTTGCCAAGATATAGGCTTGGGTCTTCTCATTCGCCCATGTCCATCGCTCGTATGCCTCCCAAACATTTTGATTGGCATTGGGAGCTAGAATAGGAGGAAAAACCTCCGTAAGGGCAAAACATGAGATCCTCGAAGATAAGAATCGTCTTGATCATGTGTTTCCATGTCGAAAAGTTATCGCTAGTTAATTTTTCGGTGCTAAGCAAAGCTAATGTGGCTTTGGCCATTTTGAAAAGATTGTTGCTGAAAATATGAACAAATCTTTATTAGATTTTGCTAAACCACATTTTAACTAATTAATTTTACAAAACAGTTTCAAGTACCCTAAGTGAAAGACTTTAATTTTGCAATGATGCCCTAGTGAGGCAGGACAAACATCACCAATGGGGTGACCAGATGCCCCTTCGCTGGGATGAGACATTCTTAACCATTAGGAAGAACCAACTCTTGGAACTGAACCTAACAGCCACCATTTATTCGATCTAGAACTGTTAACCTTTAACAATTCTGCATAAGTGTGACCCTTCGCTTTCGGTGCCAGAATCATGCCCTGAGCCTATCGTAGGGAAGAAGTAGATTAGGACAAGAGACTAAGTAACGTTATCCTCTTACAGAAGATCAAATAAAGAAACGCGCAAAACTGTCATCCTATAGGGGGACACTCCCAGGGTGCCCCGAGGCGATGCGCAGTAACTTTATTCAATCCAACGAGGGAGACCGAGGATATGCTGTCGCAATTCCCACTCCCACTTACTATGAACACTCTCTCCATCCACCTTGATATTGACCTACCTAAAGACCATCCTTTAGGGGGACATGCCAAAGGTGCTTCGAGGCCGAGGGTAGATTTCACGGTGTGGACAGTATAGGAGAAGCGTGAAAGGTTTAAGTGAAGCATCATATGCCCCAAGTACCTCCCACTAAATGTTCTACCTAGGGGTTCATTAACTTAGACAATCTGACTATTGATTTTAGTCTAAGTCATCTTTTTAAGTCCTGCTCATAAACAACTTTTGTCTATGAAAAATGAACAAGTTCAAGTAGTCACATTTAAACACTTTAATGGATTGTTCTTAACTTGCATGTATGCATCAAATCTATCTAATTCACCTTTCCAGGTAAGTTTCCAGGTAGGGGTGTTACGTTTCCGTCAACTTAAATACTCCAGCCTAGACAGAACCCGCCTTAGACAAAAGGTCCCTTATAGATAGATTTGTTACACTTTAACCTTTTATTAGTCAATATAATCCTATTAAACTGATTAAAAGATAAAATCCTCAGGGTTTCTAATCATATTAGAACTGTGATCTTAGGTCTATGTGATACAAGTTTTAAACATTTTTAAACTATGAATTAAACCTAAGTGAGCATGCATCTCTTTCTTATTGCTTTTAGTTTTAGTTTCTCTTTAACCAATAAAAAGAAAACTAAAATACATCACGCACAACTAGGTGTTTATAACGCTTATAAAGTGTAAATTGTATCAACAGCAGTGGAAGCATAAGGATCATCGAAGCATCCAAATTCACTAATTTTGGCAAAATATAAAGCATGCTTTTGCATAAACAAGTGAGTTTTAAGACATACCTCTTGTAGAACTTCTTCAAAGCTCCTTCACTAGCTGTTATCTTCTCCAAATCTTATTGTAGACCATCTCATGATCTTCCCTACTATTCTCTTGGTGCTCTAGATTGAGTTGTGGGACTCAAAACAAGCTTGAATCAAAGGTAGAAGGAGAAATGCTCACTACAGAAAATCAGCTGAAGAACTCTTTCTTCAAACCAATTTTTCTTTAAAAATGTCTATAGATTGCATGCCCGATTTTCACTCAAATCTCTTTATTATATTGCAAATCAACATGCAAAGAAAAGAGTTGCATGAGTTGCAGTTCATGGTTGTAGAAGACAAGGCAATGATAATGCCATTTGAGTGAGCTACTTAGTGATGGATAATGGAAAAACCTTCTTTTTTTTTTTTTTTTCCATTTTGTATGTTTTTGGTTTTTACTTTTCCAATTTTATCTAAACATCAAAATTTGATTTTATAAAATTTATTTTGATTTTAAAAAATGAAAAAAATAATTAATTTCATAAATTAATTATTAAATAAAACTTAATTAATGTAATATCAAATATTAAATTAATTTTAACACATATCCATCTTTATATATTTGAATCATATTTAAATATATAAATTCTACTATTCCGTTTAATTCTAAAATTAAACATATAATTATATCTCATATAATTACTAATTTCCTTAATTCTAATTTGAACGTTTCAAATTAACTTATCACGCTATTCTAGAGCTAGTCTATTAAGAGTTATTAGGGGGACCTCACGGACCTACAGATCATGGGCTCCAATGATCCAAGATTAATTGGCTAAACTCATTAGACCAAATTAAACTTCATTCCTTAACTAATGGATCACTCCACTAAAGCCCATAGTTGCACTCCCCTCAATGTAGATATATTATGTCCACATGATTTAACCATAGTCAGCAAGTCGACCCTTCATAGGTTTTTCATAATAACGGCTAGGTCTAATATTTGTTTTACCCCCGAGATTACGTCTTATTTCTCAAGTCCCTACTGATCCTCTAATGAACAACTGGTTTGTGATCCAATCACTAAACCAAACTCTCTCAGCCCAGTGAGAGGGTGGGACCCCTTGTTCAAGACCTGGACTCAGTACTTGAGAGAACAACCTTTCTCCTATCCCTAAATCAGGTAGGTGTGAACTACGTCTTGCACCCTATGTCCCCAGCTATCTATCCGGTCTTACTCTTGAAATGGAAGTCTTATTGAGCCGACACTGTTGAGCCAACCCTCAACTATGCAAATCTAAGGGCAATCCCAAATAAATAGAAGTTCATAGTTAGCTCAGGATTAAGCTTGAGTTACCTAGGTCATCTAGGTGAAATAGTCAGTCTTAAATAGTAAACAGGGTTATAAAGTAAGAATGACTTATTTCTTGGTCAAATATATACAAATATATACAATGTTGAGTTTACATTGAGAGAATAAATTGTACAAATACAATAAACTAGGGCATTACAATACCCATTAATTCTTGCACTTACCCTAGTGATACAAAACTCGTAGACCTAGGCCTACTAGGTGACCCTCGAACACTTTAGCCGAGAGGGCCTTCGTAAATAGCTATGTTTTTTTTACTGATTCATTTGCAGCTACATACTCAACTTCCATTGTGGAGTCCGCAATACAACTCTACTTAATGCTCCTCCACACAACTGCTCCTCCGTCAAGAGTGAATACTGACCCCGAAGTTGATTTCCTCGAATCAATATCGGTCTGAAAGTCAGAATCAGTGTATCCAGTAAGGATCAAATCCTTAGGACCATACACAAGCATATAATCTCTCATTCTCTGAAGATACTTGAGAATATTTTTAACAACAGTCCAACGGTCATGACAAGGATTGGACTGAAATCTGTTGACAATTCCTACGACATAGCATATATCGGGACGAGTGCACAACATTTCCTACATCAAACTCCCAACTGTAGATGCATATGGAATTCGATTCATCTCTTTAACTTCTTGAGGTGTCTTAGGACTCTGTTCCTTAGACAGGTGAATTCCATGCCTGAAAGGTAAAGATCCTTTCTTGGAATTTTGCGTTTTATTCCTAGACAACTTCTTGTCTATATAAGATGCTTGAGATAATGCCAATGTTCTATTCATGCGATTCCGAACTATTTGGATTCCAAGCACATACTATGCTTCTCCCAAATTTTTCATTTGGAATTGTGAAGTCAACTATCTTTTAACGTTAGCTGATATTCTACCTCATTCTCAATGAGTAGAATATCATCAACATACAACACCAGAAAAGCGACAACTTTGTTGACGATTTTCTTGTAGACACAGGGTTCGTCAATATTTTGTTCAAAGCCATAAGATTTGATTACAGCGTCAAATATCATATTCCAGGATTTAGAAGCTTGTTTTAATCCATAAATGGATCGATTAAGCTTGCAAACTGACCCTACTGTATAAATCTTTCTGGTTGAGACATATAGATACTCTCTTCACGATAGCCATTCAGAGAAGTTATCTTGACACCCATTTTCCATATTTCATAATCATAAAATGTTACTATGGATAAAAGTATTCTACTAGACTTTATCATGGCAACTGGAGAGAAGGTTTCTTCAAAATCTAACCCCTCTCTTTGAGTAAACGTTTTTGCCACTAGTCTAGCTTTGTAGGTCTGTAACTTATCAGCTTGGTCTCGTTTCTCTTGTAGATCCATTTGCAACCGATGGGTTTTACCTCTTTTGGTTGATCTACAAGATCCCAGACATAATTGAAATACATAGATTCCATTTCAAGTTCCATGGCTTTAATCCATTGGTCTTTGTCCACATCATTCATTGCTTGATTAAAAGACAATGGATCCTCTAAACCATCATCTGATATGATGACTTGAGTTTCAGTTAAACCCATGTATCGGTCAGGCTGTTGCACAACCCTCCAACTACGATGAGGCATTCTCAACTTTTGAGGAGGATGTGAAGTATCAGTTTCACCAATAACTCTTGTTGACAGACTTGCTCAATCAACACTCTTGTTGAAGGACTTGCTCGATCAATAACTCTCGTTGATGCATTTTTCGTTTCTCTGGACATTTCTTCTATTACTAGCTTACTGCGAGGTTGATGGTTCCTTATATAATCTTCCTCTAGGAAGGTTGCATTTGTAGATACAAACACTTTATCTTCCTGAGGATCATAAAAGAGACCACCTTTAGTTTCTTTTAGGTAGCCTACAAATAGGCATACTTTTGAACGGTGTTCCAGCTTTTTTGGATTTTTTACCGACAAACGTGTTGGACAACCCCAAATCCTAAAGTGACGTAAATTTTCTTTACGTCCCATCCAGAGCTCATAAGGTGTTTCATAAATGATTTTTGAGGGAACTATGTTCAAAATATACACTGCAGTCCCAACTACGTGTTGCTAAAAAGAATTTGGTAACTGAGCGTAACTCATCATGGAACGAACCATGTCCAACAAGGTTCTGTTTCTCCTCTTTGGCACACTATTCTGCTGAGGTGTGCCAGGGGCTGTGAGTTGAGATTGAATTCTATGTCCAATCAAATAGTTCTGAAATTCTATGTCCATATACTTACCACCTCGATCCAATCGAAGTGTTTTAATTTTTTTACCAAATTGGTTTTCAACCTCAGCCTTATACACTTTGAATTTTTCAAAAGTTTTAGACTTTTGGTGCATTAGGTAAACATGTCCATACCTGGAATAATCATCTATAAAACTGATGAAATATTCATATCCTCCTCTTGCTTTAACATTTAGAGGCCCACAAAGGTCTAAGTGAATCAGCTCTAAGGTTTCTTTATCTTTAAGACCTTTTCCAGAAAAAGATCTTTTTCTCATTTTACCCTGGAGACAGGACTCACATGGTGGTAATGAACAGTCTTCCAACTTGTTTAAAAGACCATTTTTAACCAATCTCTCAATCTTGTTGAGATTTATATGACCCAGTCTCAAGAGCTAAAGATAAGCATTTGGAGAAATCTTCCTTTTCTTATAAGTTCCAGCAGTTTTAAACATCTCTATGTTCAAAACAGCTTTGACTCAATTGGTTTTAACATGTTTAAGTTATTTTCTAATTTTGCAGAGCAAATATGTTTATTTCTCATTTTGATGAACACTTCACCATTTTCGAAATAAACTTTATAATTTTGTTCTAGCAAACAAGAGACAAAAATTAGATTCCTTTTCATATAAAGAATATAATATAAAATTTTCAATTAAATGTACTTATCTCCTATAAATAACTTCATATCTCCCACTACTTTGGCTGAAACAATCTTCCCAGTCTCTACCTTAAAGACTGTTTCACCTTCTGTCAACTGTCTCCAAGAACTTGTTTCCTGTGAGATAGTACATACATGATTAGCGGCACCTGAATTAATTATCCAGATTTTATCGTTTTCCACTAAACATGCTTCGATAACAAGTAAATCGTATTTATCTTGTTGTTCGAATTCAACATTCTCATCTACATAATTCATAATTTTAGATGAGTTGGGAGATAGAGAATAGAAAAATCCTCTGTTAAAATTCTATTGGTGTAATCAACCACTAGTAATTTGTTTGTTGATTTGATTTTACTGTTAATAATATCAGAAGTGAGTATTTTAGAATTCAACATGCTGATAAAATTCAAACAAATTCTAATTATAACTAAATCAAAGACAAGTTTTAGCAAAAAAATAATAATGTACCCATAACCGTTATTTATTTGCAACGATATTTTAGTGAATCAGAATATGTGCTACCGTGGGGCAGTCAGATACTCCTTCACTAAAACAAACAATTTTGACCAAACACTATCCCCGTTATAACTCTTATTTCTATAGTCGTTTAGTTATCGTTTTCGGTCAAGATCTTTACTAACAACTTAGTAATTTTTGTAAGTTTGATCCACCATTTTCAGATCCTATAGGACGATATGAATTTTCCTCCGAAATAGAAGACAATATCTAAGATGAAACTATAATACCCTATTCATTTTACTGAAGCCTGGGTTGTTCCGAATCCTATGTTACAACCCTCCATGGGAATAGCCATCGCTAAATGACTAGCAAAGGGCCGCTTAAAGCTAACCAGCAAGCGCAACATAGGAATCTCATGGTTCAGACTAATGGAGGAGACCGTAGGATATATTGACACATATCCTTCACCCACTTACTATGAACTACTTCCTCCGTTCACCTTGATATTGACTCATACAAGACACTCTCCGTAGGGAGCCCACTTCCAGGGTGACACGAAGTGTCATATGAATCTCACGGTGTAAACTATGTGGAGACAGGACAGTTGAAATCTATTTATCATATAATAGACTTATATTTGAACTTCTTTCTCTTATTCACCAAAATCTAGATTTAAGCTAAAAATACTTTCTGTAGGGAGATCACTTCTAGGGTGACACAAAGTATCGCTTAAATCTAGATTGTGAACTCTTTAAAGACGTGAGAGCTAAAAATAACATATCATATATGTTATTAATCTCCCACTGAAGTTTTCTAATAACTTATCATATAGAAGTTATTAAACTGCCACTAAAGTGTTCTATTTTGGATCGATTTATACTTAGGTTCTTTTCGACTAATAAAATAACCCTAAGTCTATGTGGTTTATCCAAGTATAACTATTATAATTGGATTTTAACCTACGATGTCTAGGTGATAAACCATTTTATTACCTCACATCATTTACGTATGCTCGTAAAATCGGTTATCAATGCTCAATTATTTGGCCATAATCCCCAGGTAGGAGGTGTTCTGTAACCCGTCAACTTAAGAACCCCCAGTCTTAGACAGGATTATATACCGTTTGAGTTTGTAACATAGGTTTTATAAGTTATAACAATAAAAATAGGTGGTCAACCTACGTGGGCATGCAATTGTTGATTATGGATTTTAAATATCTAACCCAATTTTATAACAACTTATAAAACTTTAGACATGCTATTCATCTGTAACATACATGAGGCATTCAAATTTAATATAACATTTATATTAAATACAAGAAACCCTAACATGCATACTATATATTATAACAATTATAACATACTTTCAATGCATGTAACATGCTTCCTATGGTGGGATTTTAAATCTAAATGGCATATTATATGCACATACAAGATTTATTTAATTATAACATACATCAAATGCATAAATAATTAAAAACAGACTAATATGGTTTTTAGTTTTGGCAAATAAAAACAAGCAAACAAAACCTAATTATTACAAAATAGCTTCCAAACTGCTCTCGAACCGCTCGAACTGCTCCAAAATGAACTCAAGTAGCTTGAACCAGACCAGCCAAGAACCATTCGAAGCTGAACCGAACCAGACCATAAGAAAATCGGTCGAATCGGCAGCCCTTGCACATGTTCAACATCTTGCTAAATCTCATCGTTTAGCAATGATGACCATCGTCTTGCATTTTGCCTGATCGTTTAGTAAATGCTTGATCCTTTAGCAAAGCTACACGATTGTGTAGTATTTTCCTTCTATCACATAGTTTCATCTTCTAATGTCGAATGAAGCTACACGATCACTTAGTGTCTTACACTATCGCTCAAGTCCATCGTTTATCACGGACAATTTACTACATCATCGCTTAGCTCCATCGTCTAACGCATGAAGTCGATCGTTTAGCGCGCACAAAAGGTAAATGATCACTTAATGCCATTGCATAGCATTCAATGCATCGCCCAGCTACTGCACAAAGGTAAGTGATCACGTAGTGCTATCGCTTAGCAACTCGACGCATCGCTTAGCTACTGTATAGAGGTAAACGATCGCGTAGTGCTATCGCTTAGCAACTTAACGCATCATTTAGCTCCCGATCAAAGATAAACGATTGTAGCAAGCGATTGCTCAGGGATATCGTATAGCTTTCGCATCGCAGTTCTACTGTATATAACAAAACGATCGCTTAACACCATCGTCTAACGCTTCATGTCATCGTTTAGTATCCATCGTAGCTAAACGATCAATTAGCTCCATCATATAGAACATCATCGCATCGTTCAGCATCGTAGGTTAGCGATTTGTTTAGTTGCATCGCATAAAAACTTCAATGCATCGCTTAGCACTTTGTCTACACGATCACTTAGCTCCACCTTTAAATGGTCGCTCAGCGCTATCATGTAGCACTTCATCACATCGCTTAGCGCACATCGTAGCTAAACGATCACATAGTACCATCGTATAGTAAATTCAACATATCGTTTAGTTCCCACGCCAAAGCTAAACGATTGCTTAGTGCTATCGCATAGCAAATTGAATGCATGGTTTAGCTCCCGTAGGTACACGATCGTCTAATATTCAATATCACAACGACCAGTGCCCATTGCTATATGATCGTCTAGCTTTTCTTCACATCGTCTAACGCATGAAGCTAAACGATCATTTAGATACTGAAGCTCAGCGACGATAAGAACAGAGGCTAATTTTCTGGAATTGCATCTCGGCCTCTTCGCTTGTTTCTTCGATTTACAGCTTAATTTCAACTCTAATGACTCCAAATAAATTACAGACTCTTGCTAACACATATACGCTCATCAAACAAGAGCCAATTACAAATTTAAATGAGAAATTAAAGAGAATTAAACAGCCAAAACTCAAAAAAACATATCAGTGCACCAATTTCATATTTCTCATATAAAACACCCACCAAACTAAAATTAAACCAAATTGAATGCTTATTTGATGCTCTGATACCAATTGTAGGATTGTATCAATAGCAGCAGAAGCACAAGGATCATCTACGCACCCAAATTCACTAATTTTGGCAAAATATAAAGTATGCTTTTGCATAAACAAGTGAGTTTCAAGACATACCTCTTGTAGAACTTCTTCAAAGCTCCTTCACCAGCTGCTATCTTCTCCAAATCTTGTTGTAGACCACCTCAAGATCTTCCTCACTATTCTATTGGTGCTCTAGATTGAGTTATGGGACTCAAAACAAGCTTGAATCAAGGGTAGAAGGAGAAATGCTCACTGCAGAAAATCAGCTGGAGAACTCTTTCTTCAAACCAATTTTTCTTTAAAAATGTCTATAGATTGCATGCCCGATTTTCACTCCAATCTCTTTATTATATTGCAGATCATCATGTAAAGAAAAGAGTTGCATGAGTTGCTGTTCATGGTTGGAGAAGACAAGGCAATGATAATGCCATTTGAGTGAGCTACTTGGTGATGGATAATGGAAAAACTTTTTTTTTTTCCATTTTGTGTGTTTTTGGTTTTTACTTTTCCAATTTTATCTAAATATCAAAATTTGATTTTATAAAATCTATTTTGATTTTAAAAAATGAAAAAATAATTAATTTCATAAACTAATTATTAAATAAAACTTAATTAATTTAATATCAAATATTAAATTAATTTTAATACATATCCATCTTTATATATTTAAATCATATTTAAATATATAAATTCTCCTATTCCGTTTAATTCTAAAATTAAACATATAATTATATCTCATATAATTACTAATTTCCTTAATTCTAATTTGAGCGTTTCAAATTAACTTATCACGCTATTCTAGAGCTAGTCCATTACGAGCTAGTAGAGGGACCTCGCGGACCTACAAATCATGGGCTCCAACGATCCGAGATTAAATGACTAAACTCATTAGACCAAATTAATCTCCATTCATTAACTAATGGGTTACTCCACTAAAGCCCGTAGTTGTACTCCCCTCACTGTAGATATATTATGTCCACATGATTTAACCATAATCAGCAAGTCGACCCTTCATAGGTTTTTCATAATAACAACTGGGTCTAATATTTGTTTTACCCCCAAGATTACATCTTATTTCTCAAGTCCCTACTGATTCTCTAATGAACAACTGGTTTGTGATCCAATCACTAAACCAAACTTTCTCAGCCTAGTGAGAGGGTGTGGCCCCTTATTCAAGACCTGGATTCAGTACTTGAGAGAACAACCTTTCTCCTATCCCTAAATCGGGTAGGTGTGAACTACGTCTTTCACCCTATGTCCTTAGCTATTTATCCGGTCTTACCCCTAAAATGGAAGTCTTATTGAGCCGGCGCTGTTGAGCCAACCCTCAACTATGCAAATCTAAGGGCAATCCCAAATAAACAGGAGTTCATAGTTAGCTCAGGATTAAGATCGAGTTACCTAGTTCATCTAGGTGAAATAGTCAGTCTTATTTCTTGGTCCTGATCTTATGCAAACTCATTGTATAGGATGTCCGTACTCCTCATGTCATACATGTACGAATTAGGATCACATTATATGTAGCATTTACAACTCTTTGTAACAACTACAGAGTAGGCCGCATCCAATGTTGTTACCAGAATAAGGTACCCAACGTCATTCATGTACCATAGATCATTTTGACTATTTACTCGAACCTAATCCACTCTTATGTCTCCACATAAAGTTCAAGTACTCATACAATTTTCATGGGTCTTAGATTTAGACTTTCGTACAATTTATGAGATCAATAACAAGTATATTGATAATAGAAGATGTTTATCATTTTACAACTGCGAGTTTTTAGGACATAAAACCCAACATAAAGAAACCTATATGTCATGCTTCATGCAATGTTCGATCATTACTATACATAACTTTTATATATGCGTAGTAACCAAGCAAACAGGCTTTCCATTTACCCTTATACTATAACGATTCTAATATAAAGATGATGCATGTTAATGGTTTTTATGCATGCATAAATATAACTCTTATATTATATGATGCATGAACATGCTCTTACATAATTAAATCATGCTTCTCTAAATTATAATATTTACAATAAAGAGATGATGCATGACCAATGCATAACCTAAGGTGGGATTTACTATATGTGCATACCATATGACATATAAAAACCATTCATCACATGTAATAAACCAAGGATTAATGGACCAGGATGAACCTTTACAGAAACCAGAATGAAATAACTCTATCTATTACATTTTCCATCGAGCAAACCAGTTCACAGGCAAACCGGGTCTTGAACCGCCGGGAGAACTCATCGTTTAATAAATGCTGAAGGTAATCGATCGCTCAGCGTACACTAGATGATAACGCAAAATCTAAACGATCGCTTAGACGACAATGAGGCTATGAAGCCTGATCATCTAGGCGATCGCTTAACGCGGTGAAAGGCAAACGATTTACCATGCATTGCTAAGCGATCGTTTAGTCAGTTATTAAGTGTTAAAGCTTGCTAAGCTAAACGATTTTCTAGTGTGCACGTGCGTTAAACGATATTCGAGCATCCGATACTCAGCGATCGCTTACCCCATCATCTACACAACCCGATCAACCCCTGATCGTCTTCTTCCTTGAAGAACAGCAACCCTTGCTCCGATCTTCTTCACAAACGACTCAAGACTCAAACTAACTTTGAATTTACAGACTCGATTACTAAATAATTGTGCCCAAAAACGCAGGGGCCTTTACAATTAACTGAAAATGAAAAAGAATTAAATCAAATTGAGGCTAACATCCTAGAAAAGTCCATTAATCCGCACATCCACAACAATTTAACAATTAAACAGAGCAGATATGCACCCACCAAGAATGTATATTCAATTCGTTGCATCAATGAAATTGGAATATTAGAACCTGGCTCTGATACCAATTGAAGGATCTCTTAGACAAGAGTATCCATGAGCGTGTTCGAATCTTTCCTATTTCATTATGACCAAATTACCACACATACATTCTAATAAACAGTTATGCAATTTAACATTAATTAACGATATGCTTTCATAAATAAAATACAAGAGATTGAGTATACGCACCAGTTGAAGACTCTCTTCACTTCAAACTTAACCCATTGGAAGAAAACCTCTACGTTCTTTATCACCCAACAAATAGTCGGCTACCAACAACACGATCGTTTACACGAACGGTAGCGCACGAACAAGCAGAAGCAGGGATGACACCACCACTTAGAGCCCTTGGTATTCTCGGAGTGAGAATCTAAAGAGTGCTCTTTGATGAAATTGGTAGAGGAAGGAGGCACAGGATGATCGTGTAGAATGATAAGCAAGTGGGAGAAGGCTATCGTATAGCGGATACTTATAAGCTACAGAGTCGTGTATGTTTTACTAAGCGATCGTTTAGTAATTAGTAAGCGATCGTTTAGAAAACTCGGCATGCTAAGCGATCGTTTAGAAAAGCTGGATTTAGGCGATAAGGCACTATCGTATAGGCTCTCAGCTAAGTGATCGATACGTTTTCACACCTTTTGCGATTTTTTTGAACTCTTTGCAAAATGAAACCAATTTTCATTTTATTCTTCAGTTACAATAACCAAATAAGATTTTCCCACTAACGCACGATTGATGAGAAGTTTCTGGCCAATTATCACATAATTAACCAATTAATTAATAAATGAAATATAATCATATTATATTCTTAACCTATAGTTTGATATCATATATCTACTATAGTAATTTCTCCTCCACTTGATATAAATCATATTTATATCTAATTTCCTCCAAAATAATCTATCTCATACATTTAGTCAATTATATTATATATAATTAACCAGTCCAATTATATCATATATAATCGAACTCTCTCTTGTCAATTTGAACATTTCAAACTGATCCAAAAACTAATTCTCGACTTTATCCAAGCTACCTAGGGGACCTTGTAGGCCTGTGGCTTGAAGCTCCAACGGTACGTGAATAGTTGACTAAACTCTTTAACCATGAGATCCACCATCCGTTAACTACCAGGCATTCCACTAAAGACCAACAGCTGAACTCTTCTTACCATAGATATTTCTGTGTCCATTGGATATAACCAATCATGAGTACGATGACCCTTCACAGATGTTCTTAAGTAAAGGACCAATTTACCTTTTTGCCTCTGTAGTTACATCACACTTCTTAAGTACTACTGATTCCTCTAATGAACAATACAACATAGTCCAACTATGTGTGAACACCTCTTGGGCCAAGAGAAGGTGTGTAGTATGTGTGGTCAAGAGAATGTGTGTGGCGCCATATCGTTCAAGCCCTGGAATCAGCCTTAAAGGAGCTATCTATCTACTTGCCCTTACTTCGGGGAAGGAGTGAATTCCATATTGTGTAGCTGAGTTTTCAGCTCCCAAATCAGACGAAACTCCAAAATGGTAGGTTTGAATCGGCGACCTGGCCACTCGCACCCATACAAATCAAAGGACCATTCTCAATGGCAGGAGTTTCCAACTCACTCAGGATTGAGGTCATGTTACCTATGGTCATCCTAGTGAAGTGAAGTCTCTGTCATGAATGGTGTTATATAACGAGACGTTAACACTTCGTGGCCAGGTCTTATACAAACTCTTTGTATAGGACGCCCCCGCTCCCATGTCCTCTACACAAATGATCAGAATCAGACCATGTATGATAAGTCACAACACTTGTGACCATTCCACTAAGCGGGCCGCATCCGTAGCGTTACCAGGATAAGGTTTCCCTTCTATATCCATACACTACAGACTATTTTGGTTATCACTTAAGACATGATTCACTTGTATGTCACCACATACATGCTTAAGTTACATACAAATAACCAGAGATTTTATGTTTATTGGTTTATGGTAAAGTAAATAAAACAAACAACTGAGCAAAATCAAGATGTGAAGTAAAATATCATATATTATACAACACAAGCGTTCGTACAAACTGTTTACAAACTACAAGACACAAGACTTTAGGCATCGACCCCAACAAATCATTTCAAGCAATGAAGGATCGAAAAGGAAAAAAATCCTTAAACAATATCGTTATCAAATAAATTTCAAATTTTGGGATCATCCATCCTTTTAAGGCCTTCTGCCTTGACAATCAACTCTTATTCTATCAAAATTGAGGAGTCATCCATTCCTCTAACCACTTACGTCCAAGTCATCATAAAATCAAGCTCTCAAAATTCAGAAGTTATACCCTCAAATAAAATTTTTAATTACTAACCATCTTTATCTACCTCTTACAGTTACCATAATAAAACCCAAACTACACCTCTTGAGCTGAAATTCTTAGGTAACTCTATTCCTGAAACAATCCAAAAAACATTTCCATCAAATTTTCGTTTTATTCCAAATCATCCACAAAAAAACTCGTTTATTCTATAAATTTATTCTTGTTGATATCGACTCAATTGAAATCACTCATAATATAAATAAAGACGATCCTAATAGAATTTCCTTTTCAAAAGTCAGGGTTCTTCATGTTCTAACTCTAACCAAATGGAACCAAAGTATTTATACCAAAAAAAATTCTCATCAATTTCTTCCACAAACTTATCATACATTGATTATCAAAATATCTGGTACTATATGTTTTGGTTAAACAATTTTAATCATTCCTGGTTCATAATGTTTGAGAAAATATGTATTCAAAATTTTCCATTATGATTTAATGATTGATGGGATATATTTGGTCTTAATGAAGCCATCCTACCATACCAAATTTTTGAAAGTTTTAAATACTTTTCAAATAATATTTTCTCAAATTCTTTTAACTTAACTCTACGTTTTCCAAATTATTTTCATCTAAAATGGATCTTTTGCTAGAATTACTCAATCATCGACACGAATGGAATCTCCCTCCTTTTTCAAATATACAGAGTCAAGTGGTGGGACAAATTCTACATAGCTCTTGTTTTAAAAAAATGTGGTGGAGAAATGGTTCTCCATCTATCCCCACAACATGAAGCCAAACCTACAAAAAAAAAGGTTAACAATTCCTTATTAAAAAATCAAGACTAATGGTTGCAATGGCACAAGTATCAAATGAAGAAGAACCCAATGTTATCCTTCTACAAATTTCGTCTCAATCCACTACCAGTCAATAAGAGAATACATCCAACCTTCAAGAAGAAGAGGATGAAAACGAATTTACAAATTTTATGCATCACATTTACACTAAAACCCAATCTATCGATCCAAATTAGTAGAAGACAAATTTCCCAAATTGCAAATGAAGACAAAGTGTTGTACGTGTGTTATTTTAGGTTTTAAAGTGTCAAAAGTATTCTACAGGTGCAATTTTAGACTTTAAGTATCATTTTTTGTAAAGACATGTCCTACAACCCATGATGTAAAGAATAACGTGGCTTGTTTTATGGAAATAGAGTAGTCTCCTAAATCTATATAAAGGAGGCATAGTAGTTAGAGAGGGAAGAGATTTTTCTCGAGTGAGTCTTGTATAAGTTTCTTTTGAGTATTTTTCCAGAAAAAAGGAAGAACTTGTACTTGTAATTTCAATAAAAGTTCTTATTTTCTCCAAATTCTTCCTCTTTAAATCATCGTTATCATCTTCAATTTTCAATTTCAAGTAAGTATCTTCTCAATTTTGATTTCACACATTTTCATTATTAAAATAAAATAATTACTTATTTATTCCACTTAATGATTCCTAACATTATCATTATTTTAATTTCCAACAAATAATATAACATTAAATTTAATTTTTACACTTACATCAATTTTCTCATACCACCATTCCCATGACACCACACATTTCCACACACTGGCACATGTCACCCATGCATCACTACCACATCTTCCATATTGTCACCACACACCGCCATGTGCCACCTTCAAATGTGCCCATGCATTACAAAATGTCCACCGTCAAATGTGTTTATTAGTAAATGGTATCAGAGCGAAGCATTACTAATAGAGTGTGTAAGTTCAATTAATATAGCATTATCGATTTATTAACTTTTGTCTTAATATTATTCTAAGCATCATTTGTGGTAATTAATTCTATTGAAATTAAAAAAAATAAGTGTATATATATATGAGGAATTTTCAAAAATAGAAAAATAAGGAAAATTGTTTACATAAAATAGAAAAAATTAATCTTCTTTGATAAAGGTTGTAGAAGTCTATCAGTGTCTATCAGTGATAGAAACTGAAAAAAGTCTATTATTGATACTATGTGATAGATGATGATAGAAGTCTGTCGGTGCTTATTAGTGTTTTTTCTTTTTTTGCTATTTCTGTAAATAGTTTGACATTTTTTTCTATCTGTGAAAATTTTCCTATACATACATATATATATGGGATGTTTAGAACACTAAGTTGATTTATGAAGTCGGATTTTAATATGTTTGAGTCAGAAGGTCTGCATTTGGGATGTAGAATTATAAGATAATTTTTTTCAATAAATGTGCAAAATAGAATAGAAATAAAAGATAAAGTTTCTCGATAAATGTGTAAACTTCAATAAGGTTTACTATTTAACTTGAGTTGTTCAATGCTAACTCATAAAGTTGGTAGACCAAACACTCTTTTATGGTTAACCTCTAAAAAAATGTTGGTTAAAAAACACATTTTGTCCCTGAACTTTGATGAAAGTATCAATTTAGTCCCTGAACTTTGATTTGTTAAAAATTAGTCTCTGCATTTTCAAGTTTGTATCAATTTAGTCCTTGAACTTTAGTATGTAACAATTTAGTCCTTATACTTTTAGAATTGTAACAATTTAGTCCCTAACATAAGATAATTTAGCAAAATTAAATGTCAAACTTTAATACTTTATGATGTAAACTTTGTATTTTGTAAAAATATTGAGTCTCTAATTAGTTTAACGATTTATTATGCATGAAATTTCATTAAACCTTAAGATTAATTTCTATAATAGGGACTAAATCGTTACAAATTTTAAAGTTTAAGGACTAGATTGTTATATAGTAAAGTTCAGGGACTAAATTGTTACACAATTAAAAGTACAGGGACTAAATCGTTACAAACCAAAATTCAAGGACTGAATTGTTGCTTATATGAAAATTTAGAGACTAAAAGTGATCATTAACCTAAATTATTTTTATTAGCTTACCTTCTACGAATTTTGGAAAGATATGTACAATGTGGTGTGGTGAAAATTATTATTATTATTATTATTTTATTAAATTTGATTCAAAAGTAATTATTAAGTTTTTTAGTTCAACCCATTATGACAACTAAGTGTGCTTGATTTAGAGTAATTCTATGTTGCGTGATTTTGATAATTTTTTAGATTATTTTTTATGTAATCATAAAAGGTAGGATTTGGATATTTGAACTTCCAACTTTAATTAAATAGAAAAATACATGTTAATTATTGCTAAACTCATGTTAGCAACAATTCTTAGGTTGAACAATGACTAATTAAATTTAGACATTGAAATGAGTTTTTAAGTTCTTAAATAAGTTGTTTATTTATGTTCCGTTTTGATCATGATTTAACTTTTGGACATTTGAAAATCAATCTTATAGACACTACTTACACCATAAGCTTTTAGTTTTTGTTATTTAGTTTCTATTAATGTTTTAAAAACATCAAACCAAGTTTTGAAAATTGAAAAAAAATAGTTTCAAAAACTTTTTTTTTCTTTTTAAAATTTAATAGAAATTCAAGTGTTTTTTTTTTTTTTTTTAATGTGAAAACCAAAATAGTAAAATGGAAGGAAACAAACATATAAAATTCAAAAACTAAAATCTAATTAAAACAAAATCAACAATCATATTTTAAGCCATTAGACTTCATGAGTCAATAGATAATCAAATTTTTTCAAGCATTTGGAGAAGAAAATCAAACATGTTTAGTGTTAATAATGAAAAAATTAATGAGTGGAACAAATGGATGCTTGGGAGAAATTGATTCTGTTCCATTGATAAAATAGAATGGTTTATTTGGACAAAAAAAGAAAAGCAAATGGAATTGGAATAATTCCTTCTATATATTCTAATTCTTCCCATTTAGCCACAACAATTTCTCCCTCCCTTTTAACTGCAAAAATGGAAGATAAAGGAAACACTATGATGGCTTTTGATATGGGTTCTCTTAGAACAAATCTTCCTCAAAAGTAAGCAATTTTGGTCTTTTTTTCCCAATTTCCTTTAATTATATGTTTAATTTCTCACTTTTAAAAGTCTTTTTCTTTTTCAATATTTGAATACATCTCGAGTTGCACATATTTTCATATAATCCAAATAATAATTACAGTTTGTCACGTGACAGACACATTTTTTAGTTTTTTTTTTTTCTATGGTGGGCTGCAGGAGGATGATTGCACCAAAGCATTTTATTGCGTGACTAAGCTGCTTCTTTTTTTTTTTTTCTCCTTTTTTTGGAAAACTCTTGACTATTATAAGGGTGTAATTGGATTAACTTTTCAAGTATTTAATTTTAAAAATAAGTTATTTTGAAAAAAATTGATATGTTTGACAACCATTCAATATAGATTTTGAAACACATTCAAAGTTCATTTTAAATATTTTTTAATCAAAATTGTTTAAATAAAAATGGTTTTGTGTTTGAAATAATTTGTATGTTTGTTCCTTCACAATTCTTTACTATAGTTTGCACATTTATTTAAAAATTTGTTTGTATTTTTTAGCCAAATTAACAAATTTTAGAAACAAAAATAAGTTTTTTCCTCTTGCTAAGTTACTAACCATTCATTATTTTTAAAACTATGTTTGTTTTTCTCACAATCTTTTACAATGGTTTTCGTACTTCCTAATAAAACATTTGAATTCCATAATAAAAAGAAAGAAACAAACACACAAGTTTTTAAAAACCATATATTTTTTTTTAGTTTTCAAAACTTGGATTGAATTTTATAGTTTTGGAAAATTGTTATTAAAAAAATAACCCAAAACCCAAACCTCAGGATCATCAATAAACCAAACTTACCTTTTCCAATTTTTAAAACATGGTTTCCATTTTAATAACATTCTTCTAAAGTAGTTAACAAAACAAAGAAACTCATACCGATAAAAATAGTGTTTATATACAACCAGCACTTCATAATTTTCAAAAACCTAATAATCAGCAAATGAGAAATTGTTATGGTTCGGTCGAGTAATATCGGTTAATTTAATTATTAACAATGTTGTTGTGTTGCTGAGTATAGGAGGGGTTTGTCAAGGTATTATTCTGGGAAAGCAAGATCATTTGCTTGCATAGCCGATGTTCGAAGTGTTGAAGACCTGAAGAAACCAAAACATCCTGATGCTAAGAAAAGGAAGAAACATTCTGATTGCAAAGAAATTCATGTCCCTCCTTTTCATTGTCGACGAGTTTCTTCTCATTGTTCCATTCCCTTCATTGCCACATGAATGATTCTAACACTCTCCTTTCCTCAAACATTATCAATTTGTAATTTTTCTTTTTTGAGTCGAGATTTGGATCTTTGACGTTTTAGTCAAAGGGATGTTACCATAAGTCTGTAACCCTAGTTGAGCTATGTTGAAGTTATATGTGGCTCTATTGTTGGTTTGCTCAAATGTGTTGAAAGATGAGTTGAAGTGTATATGATTGACTTCAAGGTGTATATATATTTAATTATAAATGCAATTGATCTTCTGGTATTTTTTAAGTTAAATTATACAAAATATCCTTGAGGTTTGGGATGTTTCAAACTATATGCCCATCGGCCACATTGAAAAGTTATTGCACTTTTTAACCTTGCACGGTAAGAGAAAAAGAGTCTCCTGATGCATGAAACGACCGTCGGAAGAGTCGAGAGAGAGGCTATCTCCCGACATCGTAAAATGGGCATCGAGAGTTTGTACCAGCTCTCGATGTCATATATGTCCGTCGGGATATCAACTCTCGACGGGGTATATGTCCCATCGGGAGTTAGGTCCACAACTCTAGACAGAACATATAGTCCGTCGAGAGATGAGGTTTAAATTTTCCAAATCGTTTCAAATCTGGAAATCAACAAAAATCTTAGGATTTGTTTGATCTCTCTGTGCGCCTCTCTCTCTATCTCCTCTCTTTGATCATTCATCTGTCTTCATCGTCGATCTGTCTCTCATTCTTTTCGTCTCCGACCGACTACGCCTGTCTTCATCGCCAGCATACGGCATCGCATCCCCGTCTGTCTTTATCTCTGTCTTCATTTTTTTTGCACGTCTGTCGGTCGACTTCGCTTCTACCTTTAGCTTCGGTTCGTCTGAC
Source organism: Benincasa hispida (assembly GCF_027475165.1). NCBI lineage: Eukaryota > Viridiplantae > Streptophyta > Magnoliopsida > Cucurbitales > Cucurbitaceae > Benincasa > Benincasa hispida. The sequence continues at coordinate 50,698,840 of NC_143482.1, forward strand.
CCTCTCTTAGATCGTCCGACTTTCGGCATCATTGTCTCGTTAACATTATGAGGTACCCTTTTCGTTTTTTCGCCCAGAAATTTCTTTAACCCTTTTTTTATTTGATCATTTGTTCCATGTCTAAGGATGTTTTAATATTTGAAGTTTATGCCTTCCATGTGTTGTGTTTCCTGTTTTTTTTGTGCTTTTATGTTGACTGCTGTTCTCAACCGTTGATATTTGAAGTTTTTATTTATTGAGTTTTGATAATTTCTGTTGGGGTAGGGATGATTATTGTTACTTGGTGTTTGTGTTTGTTTGATGTGTCCATTTTTCTCATGTCTCACTCCCTTATAGTTTGACCCTCCTTTTAACAAAATGTTTGGTTCTGGCTTGCTATAGTGAAGCTGAATTTGTCTTGTGATTTGTCGAAACCATGTTTCTTTTTTTTTTTTTTTTTTCGTATGGAGTCACTGTCAGGTAGCTGGCTTTTTAAACATGAATTTTATTGATAGAAACTTTATGTATAGAGGATTCCAATTATTGAAAAATAATATGTAATAGTTTTATCCAATTATTTATTTCATCGAATTATTCAATAAATATTCTTCTTTTCAGAGGCACCGAATGTTTTTATTTTGGAGGGGCATGATTGTATTACATTAATAGGTATATTCAAGATCTGGATATCCATTACCAAGATGAGAAAATCTTCAAAAGTGGTTTTAGTTCATTTTTCTTTGGCATGATCCTTGTAAAAATTTACATGTTCTTCAGAAAAAAAAAATTATTTTTATAAGCATCCATAAGCATTATTTATTCATCAAGATTTGATTAGGGGTCGCTGGTGGGTGTGAGTTTATTATTATTTTGTTTTTTTTTATATATTTTTTATATTTATGAAGTTTAAATGTTGTGTGGATGGGTTGATAGTTTTTCATATATTTAATCTTAATATAATAATGTGCTCTAGTGTCTCAACCTAATTGAATTGTAGATAAATTTGATACTTTTGAGGTGCTTTTTGGAGTCACAAGCTCACAACCTATGAAGCACGGATACTTCATGTGAGGCAAAGAATCCGTATCAGATACGTATCGGATATCGATACTTCCAAATACTTCTCAGATACGTATCTGACACGCAATTTGACATATCTATTTCTACGCATACCTTTTTTTAAGAAAAAGGACAAGCAACTCATCTAATCTTTCTCAATCTAAAACTAGGCAACCTATTTAAAAAGCTCACTACTCGAGTCCAAAACTAAAAGAAAAAAATAATAATAAAAAAAAAGACCAAACTCTAGAATCATCTAATCTTCATCTTCACATTTGAGTCCCTTCAAAGTCCACCAAAATATATACCATTTGGATATCTTCAACAATTCAATGAAGAAGTTATTCGTTTATCTTCATATTTCTCCCTCTAATCTTCTTCTTCTTTGTAATATGAGTCACTTTTCTATTGCATTTTATTAACTATTATACTTCAATATCTTAGATGTTGCTTTTTTTGTATTGTGTATTTCAGTGTATGAATCCTATTGTGTTATTGTTATTAACTTGTATGCTAAATTTATCTATATCCTAGATTTTTTTAAGAAAAAAAAAGTATCTTCAACGTATCAGTATCCTCATTTTTTAGAAATATATATATATTAAAAATATATATAAAAAATGAGGAATCCTTAGACGTATCCGTATCTTAGTTTTTTAGAAATTGACGAATCGTCATATCCGATCGTATCCATATCGTATAACCGTATCTGTGTCTATACTTCATAGCTCACAATATATGCCAATCAAACTTTCTCCTATATGTTCCTCGAGACATTTTTTGTGGACCACTACATCATATATGTAAACATTATTCTCTAGCATACTTCTCTCTCTTTTATGTAACGAAGAATTTATGTGAATTTATTCATATATGTAAACAAGATTTGCTTTAAATTTATGTGAAAACTTTTTATTTACTTAATTATTATGATCTAAATTTTAGGTTATTGAGATAAAATTCAAAAATAAAAAACAAATAACAATAATGAAATTGCAAAAAAAAAAAAAAGTTTCGCAATCGTTCTAACAGTACAATAAACTACCAGGAGAAACGTTCACTCCCAACGGTTTTTTGATGCCATCCGGAGTTCCTTTTGACATGAAATAAATAGATAACAATCTCAATTTATTATATAGTTGTAAATAATAACTCATGTTTTTTAGTTTTTATGCATAAGTTACATCAGTTTTCATTCAATATTTTAAGGGGTTTTTTATGTTAAAAAACAACAATTTTGAATTTGAAGGGTAGATTCTAGTACAATGTTTAGGGAAAGGAGTTGGTTATTATACTTCTAGGTTATTATAGTTGGGTTTAAATAGTTTGTATTTGGGGTGTAGATTATTTTAGTTTGAGTTATTATAATAATATATGTTTAAGATGTAAACTATTTTAGTTTGAGAAAAAAATAGTAAACACGGTAGTAAAGAATAAAAAAAGGGTAATGTAAAATAGTAAAAATGGCAATAAATAGTAAATACTGTAGCAAATGAGTGTTTTGAAATAATGTTTACTGTAGTTAATTGAGAGTTTTGAAATAGTATTTATTATATCAAGAGGTGGTTATTATAATCTCATGATAATTTTTGTCCCAAACACCTCCTTCAAAGTTAAATAACATGCTTGCATATCAAATCAATTCTAAATTATCCTGCAATTTTTTCATGTGAACGCTTTTCTCATGTTAGCTAATCGACCTCTCTGTCCTCACCTCTTTTTCGATCCTCATTCTTGTGACTTTTGTACCAAAAATATGTAATGGAGATATAATCAAATTATGGATACCAAATTATCTTTTAAAAAAAATTGAACATACCGATAAAGATGGGAATTTAACCAAACTAAAACATCCATGAGATTTTTCTTCTTCTTGAAAAAAAGCCATGGATGATTATTATCAAATCATAAGGGTTAGTTGTAAATATATAATTAGACTCAAATTATTAACAAATATAATATAATATAAAAGAATTTATAGATATAACGAAATTTAGATATAACTCTTAAAGTGATAGATCCTATTGCTGGTAGGAGCCTATCAGCGATAAAGTTTATCACTAGTAGGAGTCTATCATTGATAGATTTTTACTATATTTGCAATTGCTTAAAAATATTATACACTCAATTGAACCTCATAAGAAAAAATGCTCATTTTCTGAATTGTTTGATTTATGGCAAAAAAAAGTGATATGGTGGACTCCATTGTTAGGTTTTATGTCCTAAAACTCGTGGTATGTAAACAATGAAACTTATTCTGGAAATTTAATAAAGGTGTTATTGAATAGATGTATTGCTTATGAGAAATCCAATAAACCTGAAAGTCTCTTGACTATTGGATAAGTACTTGAACTTTATGTGGAGACATAAAGGTGGATCAGATTGGAGTAAATAATCAAAATGATCTATAGTATATGAATAAGGTTGGGTACCTTATTCTGATAACACTATAGGGTACGGTCTGCTCTGTAGTTGTTAAAAGGAGTTGTAAAGTACTACAAATGAAGTGATCCTAATTCGTTCATGTTGGGACATGAGAAGTGGGGGTGTCCTTGTGCAAAAGGGTTTTTAATAAATTGGACCATGAAATTAGTCACTCTTACTTTATAACGTTATTTACTGTTTAAGACTGACTATTTCAAAGTGATGACCTAGGTAACTTGACCTTAATCCTGAGCTAACTATGAACTCCTGTTTATTTGGAATTATCCTTAAATTTTCATAGGTGAGGGTTGACTCAACAGCGTCGGCTCAATAAACCTCCCATTTCAGGGGTAAGACTCGATAGATAGCTGGGGACATAGGGTGCAAGATGGAATTCACTCCTACCCGCTTTTAAGGATAGTAGAGACGTTGTTCCCTTAAGTGTTGATTCTGGGTCTTGAACAAGGGGCCCCGCCCTCTCATTGGCTTGAGAAAGACTCGGTTTTGTTGATTGGATCATAAAAAAAAATTCATTAGGGGGTCAGTGGGGACTTAAGGAACAAGAGGTAATTTTGGGGTAAAACAGAGATTTAACCCAGCCGTTATTACAAACACCCTGTGAAGGTTTGACTTACTAATCATGGTTATATCGAGTAGACTAATATATCTACAGTGATGGGAGTTCAACTATGGGCTTTAGTGGAGTGACCCGTTAGTTAACGAATATGGGTTAGATCTGTCTAATGAGTTTAGCCGATTAATCTCGGATCGTTGGAGGCCATAATTTGTAGGTCCATTAGGTCCTTCTACTAGCTCGAAAATGGATTAGCTCTAGAGTAGCGTGATAAGTTAATTTGAAACGCTCAAATTAGAATCAAACGGAATTTAAGAATATATATTTAAATCATATTTAAATATATGAAGATGAATTTGTGTAAAAATTAATTTAATATTGGATATTAAATTAATTAGAATTATTTAAATTTTTAAATAATTATTTATTAATTTTATTAAAAAATTAATTTATGAAATTAATTTGTAAAATTAATAAATTTTGATTTTTCCATCTTCATCTTCAAAGTAGCTCACAAAGAACCCATTACCTTCCACCTTCAATTACTCCAAGCATGAGCTGCATCCCATGCAACAAATCTCTTTGCATGATAGTCTGCAATATATTGAAGAGATTGGAGTGAAGTTAAAATGGTTGCAACCGATTGAATTTTTCTGAAAAATTCGGGTAGAATAAGGTGTTCTTCATTGGGTTGCTGAAGTGAGTATTCTCCAAATTCCCTTTGATTCCAGCTTATTTTGAGTCCCACAACTCAATCTAGAGTACCAAGAGAATAGTAGAGAAGATCTTGTGGTGCTCTGCATAAAGATTTGAAGGAATTTGCAGCTGGAAATCGAGAGTTCAATGGTTCTTCAAAGGTATGTTTTGAAACCCATTAAATTCTGTTTGGGCATGTTTTCTTTTCAGACAAAATTAATCAACTAGAGTGCTTATTGATCCTTGTCACTTCCGCTGCGTGCTGGTACCTGTACAACAATTGATATCAAAGCATCATATAGGCATTCAATTCAGTTTAATTTTAGTTTGGAAGGTGTTTTATATGAAAATATGAAACTATTGTACTGATATGGTTTTCTAAATTTTGGCTTTTAATTTCGCTTTGATTTCTCATTTAAATTTGTAACTGGCTCTTGTTTGATGAGCTCATATGTCTTCCCAAAAGTCTGTAATTTATTTAGAGTCATTAGAGTTGAAATTAAGCTGTAAAGAAACAAGTGAAAAGGCCGAGTTGCTGATTCCAGAAAATCAGCCTCTATTCATATCGTCGTTGAGCTTCAGTAGCTAAACGATCATTTAGCTTCATGAGTTAGACGATGTAAAGAAAAGCTAAACGATCGTGTAGCTTCAGGCGTTGATTGTTTAGGTGTTGTGCACTAGACGATCGTGTATTTGAAGAGCTAAGCGATGCATTGTATTGCTATATGATGGCACTACATGATCGTGTAGCTTCGGGTGGGAGCTAAATGTTGGGAATGTCCTAGAACTCACAATTCGTATTAAACATTCTATTTTATCAATAATAACATGTTGATTTTGCATCTTATTATGAAAATCCAATAAACGCATCCTTGGCTATAGTCTGAATGCTGTAACTTTATGTAGTGAAATAAACAGGATCAAGTTGACAGTTTATAGCCTAAATGGTCTAATAAGTATATGGATGAAATTGGATATCTCATCCTGGTAACACGATTGGATGCGGCCCATTCTGTAGATGTTACAAGAAGTTGTAAGGTGCTACAAACGATGTGATCCACAAATCGTTCATGTTGAGACATGAGAGTGGGGGCATCCTATGCAATGATTTTGCATATAGACTGGACCACGAAAATAGTCACTTTTCTTTATAACGACCGTTTACTATTAAAACTGACTATTTCATTTATTATATAATCTAGGTTAACTCGATCTTAGTCTTGAGCTAGCTATGAACTCCTGTTTATTTGGGATTATCCTTTGATCTGTAAATGGTGAGAGTAGTCCAATAGCACTACTCAATAAGCTTACCATTTTGGGGATAAGACCGGATGAATAGCTAGGGACATAACCTTGCAAGATGGAATTCACTCCTATCCTATAGGTTGTTCTCTTAAATACTGACTCCAGGTCTTCAATAATCGGGGCCCCACCTTCTCATGATAGAGAAAAGATTTGATTCATAGAGATTATGAATCAGAATTGTTCATTAGAGGATCAGTAGGAACTTAAAGAACAAGATGTAGTCACAGGGGTAAAATGGTACTTTTGACCTAGCTATGATTACGAACAACCTGTGAAGGATCGACTTACTGATTATGGTTATTAAGTGGATATAATATATCTACAGTGAGGGGAGTTCAACTATGGGCTATAGTGGAGTGTCCCATTAGTTAACGAATGAGGGTTAGATCGGACTAATGAGTTTAGCTGATTAATCTCGAATCGTTGGAGCCCATGATCTGTAGGTCCGCAAGGTCCCCCTACTAGCTCGTAAATGGATAAGCTTTAGGGTAGCTTGAGAGATTAATTTGAAATATTCAAATTAAACGGAACAAGAGAATAAATATTCAAATATGATTTAAATATATAAAGATGATTATTGTGCAAAAATTAATTTAATATTTGATATTAAATTAATTAATTTTTTAAGTTAATTTATGAAATTAATTAAGAAAATTAAATTTTGAATTAAAATGATTTAATATCTTTTTTGTTTTAAAAAGAAAATGAAATCGTTTTGCATGGTTTTACATAATGGAAAAAGAGTTTTCTCCATTATTATCATCTTTATGCTCACACACAAACCATGATCTTCTCTACCTTGATTCTCCAAGCATGAGCTGCAAGCCATGCACTCCATCTCTTTGCATGTTCATTCTAGTATATAAAGAAGATTGGATTTATTGGAGAGAAGAAGATAATCACAGATTTTGAAAGAATTTTCTCTGAAGAAGAAGTTGTCTTCTTCAACTGAGCTGCTGTGAGTTTCTCTGTTTTTTTTTACATCTTCAAGCTATTCTTGAGTCCTACAACTCTGCCTAAAGCTCCAAGAGCATAGTAGGGAAGGCTTTGAGGTGGTTCACGCTAATAACAAGCGAAGATAGCAACTGAACAGGCGTTTTCCTAGAGAGTTCATCAAAGGTATGTTCATAAAACCCACTTTTTGTGAAGAGCATGCTTTAGTTTTTGCTAAAATTAGTGAATTAGAAAGTTTATGGATCCTTGATACTTCCGCTACATGTTTTTTTACTCTTTCAATTGGTATTATAGTATCTTTTAAGTTTTCAATTCGGTCTAATTTTAGCAAGGTGGATGTTTTTTCATGAGATATATAAAACTGATGCACAGCTATGGTTTTCTCTGTTTTGGCATTTTAATTCTCTTCAATTTCTCAATTAAATTTGTAATTGGCTCTTGTTTGATGAGCATTTATATGTTAGCAAGAGTTTGTAATTTATTTGGAGTCATTAGAGTTGAAATTATATGTAATTGAAGAAACAAGCAAAGGAGGTCGAGCCGCTATTCAAGTTTTTTCAGCTTTTGCTTAAATCTGTTGCTGAGGTCCAGTTGCTAAACGATCGTTTAGCTTCATATGTTACACGATGAGAAGAAAAGCTAGACGATCGTTTAGTAATATGCGCTGGTCGTTGTGATGTTGAATGCTAAACGATCATGTACCGGCAGGAGCTAAGCAATGCGTTCATTTGCTATACGATAGCATTACGCGATCGTTTAGTTTTTATCGTGGGAACTAGACGATTCGTTGATTTTGCTAAACGATAGAGCTATACGATCGTTCAGCAATGATGTGTGCTAAACGATGCAATGAATTTCTATGCGATAGCACTGATCGTTCGTTTGGTTGTGGAGCTAAGCGATCGTGTAGATAAATGCTATACGACGCGATGATGTTCTATATGATGGAGCTATGCAATCATTTAGCTGCGGCAGATACTAAACGATGACTTGAATGCACTGGGCGACGGTGTTATGTGATCGTTTAGTACTATGCGATGGAGCTAAACCATTACACTGTGATAGAACTAAACGATCATCTAGTCCTATGCAATAGAGCTAAACGATCGTCTAACTTCCAGCGAACACTATGAGATCGTGTACTTCCTCTCAACCCAAACGATGACACTAGACGATTACATCTAGGCGTTACATGATCGACCTTAGCAGCATATTGAGGTTGGACCGAGAACAATCGGTTCGACCAATTTACTCAAGGTTCAATCCGGTTCAGCCTCAAATGGTTGTGGTTGGTCTAGTTCAGACTCGTCCAGCCCGGTTCAAGTTGTTTTGGGTTCGGTTTGGAGCGGTTCGAGCGGTTCAAAGACGGTTTTGAAGCTATTTGTAATAGTTAGCTATCTGTTTGCTTGTTTATGCCAAAACGAAAACCATAACAATTAATATTTAATTGTTTGTGCATGAGATGTATGTGATAATTAAATAAATTCATGTATTTGCATACAGTATGCCATATAGATTTAAAACCCCACCGTAGGAAGCATGTTACATGCATTGACAGTATGTTATAATTGTTATAATATATAGTATGCATGTTAGGGTTATGTTTAATATAATAGTTATATTAGATACCTTTGTTTAATGTTGTGGATGTTTAAGCATGTCTAAATTTTGTAAGTTGTTATAAAATTGGTTAGACATTTAAAATCCATAACAAAGAATAGTTGCATGCTCACTTAGGTTAACAACTAATTTTAATCGTTAAAATAGATTGTTGCCTTATAAAATACGGTTACAAACTCATATCAGTTCATAAACCTGTCTAAGGTTGAGGGGACTTAAGTTGACGGTTTACGGAATACCTCTTACCTGGGGATTATGACCGAACAATTGAGAGTTGTTAACTAATTTTATGAGCTTGCATGAGTGATGTGAGGTAATAAAATAATTTATCACCTAGACATTGTAGGTTAAATCCAATTATAAGAGTTATATTTGGATAAACCACTTAGACTTAGGTTGTATGAAATTAGCCGTCATGCCTAAGTAAATTACCCAAACATTTAGAACACTTCAGTGGAAGATTAACAATATATGTGATATATAGTTATTAGCTCTCACGTCTTTAAGAGTTCACACCGCGAGATCCATGCTCGGCTTCTTGTCGATTTTACCTCGACTACTCCTTACGAAAAGTGTTTGCATGGGTCAATAACAAGGTGAATAAGGGAAGTGGTTCATAGTAAGTGGGTGAAGGAAATGTGTCAACATTGTCCTACGGTCTCCTCCATTAGTTTGAACTGTGAGATTTCTATGTTGCACCTGCTGTCATTTTTATGCGGCACTAGCTAGTCGTTAACCGCGGTGATCCCTACGGAGGGTTGTAACATGGAATTCAGAACAACCCAAGCTTCAGTAAAATGAATAGGGTCATATAGTTCCGTCTTGGATATTGTCTTCTCTCTCAGAGGCATATTCATACCGTCCTATAAGATCTGAAAATGGCGGGTCACACTTACAAGAATTACTAAGTGTTAGTAAAGATCTTGACCAAAAACGATAACCAAAAGAACTATTGGGATATGAGTTATTCCAGAAAATAGTATTTGGTCAAGAACTATCTTGCTTTTGTGAAGGAATTCTTAACCGCCCCATGGTAGCTCTTATTCTAAATCACTTAAGTATCGTTGCAAATAAATAAAGATTTATTGGGTACTTTATTAGTTTTGCTAAAATGGATTTAGATGCATATTTAAATAGAATTTGTTTAAAATGTTTTAGCAATGTCGAACTCGATTATACAACTGCTTGCTTCTGACAAATTTAACGAAGAGGGTTACTCCAATTGGAAATCAAATATCAATACAACATTAGTAGTAGATGACTTGAGGTTTGTGTTAACGAAGGAGTGTCCTCCAGTTCCCAGTTCAATGGTGACCCAAAATGTTCGTGATGTTTATGATAGATGGGTAAGGGCGAACGAAAAAGCCCAGGCCTATATCTTAGCGAGTATATCTGATGTACTCAACAAGAAACATGAGGTCATGCCCACAGCTCGTGAGATCATGGTATCATTATAGGAGATGTTCGGGCAACCGTCACCATCTGTTAGACATGAAGCCATTAAATATGTGTATGTGACACGTATGAAGGATGGGATCAACGTGAGAGAACATGTTCTCGACATGATGGTCCATTTTAACATCGCAGAGGCTCACGGGGCTATGATAGACGAAACAAGTCAGGTGAGCATTATACTGGAATCTCTTCCTGAGAGCTATCTACCGTTCAGGACAAATGCTGTCATGAACAAAATCACTTATAACTTAACGACGTTGTTGAACGAATTGTAAACTTATCAATCAATGATGAAACTCAAGGAAAAGAAAATAAATGTTATTTCTAAACCAAAAAAGTTTTACAAAGGGTCTACATCTAGTACGAAACCCGTTGATGATAAGAAAGTTGGTCCTTCTTCTTCTTCTAAAGATAAAACCGTACAGATGAAAAAGAAAGGAAAAGGAAAAAAGAAAACCGCTGCGAAGAAAAACAAAAACAAAACTCCCAGAGGAAAATGTTTCTATTGTGGAGAGGTTGGGCATTGCAAGAGTAATTGCCCAAAATATTTGGCTGAAAAGAAAGCAGAAAAGAATAAACAAGGTAAATATGATTTACTAATTGTTGAAACATGTATAGTGGAAAATTCTCACCTTACCTGGATATTAGGTTCAGACGCCGCTAATCATGTTTGTACTTTTCTACATGAAACTAGTTCTTGGAGAAGACTTTTTGAATATGAGATGACTTTCAAGGTGGGTACAGATGAAGTCATTTCAGCCGAAGCAGTGGGAGATGTGAAGTTTTTTTTTTTTTTGGAGATTCTTTTATCTTACTCAAGAATGTGTTCTTTGTACCTAAGATGAAAAGGAATCTAATCTCCACTTCTTGTCTTTTAGAAAATATGTACAGTGTATTTTTTGAATATAATGAAGTGTTTGTTTATTCAAGAGGTGTTCATATTTGTTCTGCTAGACTTGCAAATAACTTATACATATTACAACCAACAGAAGCAAAAGCTATTTTAAATATAGAGATGTTTAAAACGGCTGAAACTCATAATAAAAAGCGGGAAATTTCTCCTAACACCTATCTTTGGCACCTCAAGCTTGGTCACATTAATCTCAACAGGATTGAGAGATTGGTAAAAAATGGTCATCTAAATCAATTAAAAGATAGTTCCCTACCTCCATGTGAATCATGTCTTGAGGGAAAAATGACGAAAAGATCTTTTTCTGACAAAGGTCTTCGTGCCAAAGAACCTCTTGAACTTATACATTCAGACCTTTGTGGTCCGATGAATGTTAAAGCTCAAGGAGGATATCATTACTTCATCATTTTTATTGATGATTACTCTCGATATGGCTATATTTACTTAATCAGTCACAAGTCTGGAACTCTTGAAAAGTTCAAAGAATTTAAGGCTGAGACTGAAAATGAGTTAAGTAAAAGAATTAAAACACTTCGATTTGATCGAAGTGGTGAGTATATGGATTTACAATTCCAGAACTGTCTAGTAGATCATGGAATTAAATCCCAACTCACAGCATCTGGAACACCATAATAAAACGGTGTTGCATAAAGGAGAAATTGAACCTTGTTGGACATGGTTCGGTCTATGATGAGTTAAGCTCAATTACCTCAATCCTTTTGGGGATATGCAGTGTAGACTGCAGTTTATATTCTGAACGTTGTTCCATCCAAAAGTGTTTCAGAAACACCATATCAATTGTGGAAAGGACGCAAAGCAAGTTGACGTCATTTCGGCATCTGGGGTTCTCTAGCACACGTGTTGGTACAGAATCCTAAGAAATTAGAAACACGTTTGAAATTATGCCTATTTGTAGGATATCCCATGGAAACAAAAGGAGGATACTTTTAAGATCCACAAGAAGATAAAGTGTTTGTATCGACAAATGCAACTTTCTTGGAAGAGGATCATATTAAGAATCATCTACCTCGCAGTAAACTAATATTGCAAGAACTGTCTAAAGATACTATAGATAAATCAACAAGAGTTGTTGATCAAGTTGGTCCATCAACAACAGTTGTTGTCCCGTCACGTCCATCCCAAGAGTTGAGAATGCCTCGTTGTAGTGGGAAGGTTATTCATCAACTTGAACGCTACATGGGTTTAACAAAAACTCAAAACATCATACAAAATGATGGTTTAGAGGATCCATTCACCTTTAAGAAGGCAATGGAAGATGTTGATAGGGAACAATGGATAAAAGCCATGGACGATGAAATAGAGTCTATGTACTTCAACTCAGTCTGGGAACTTGTAGATCAACCACAAGGTGTTACACCTATAGGTTGTAAGTGGATCTACAAAAGAAAACGAGACCAAACTGGCAAGGTACAGACCTATAAAGCCAGGCTCGTGGCAAAGGGTTTTACCCAAAGAGAAGGAGTTGATTATGAGGAAACTTTTCTCCTATTGCCGTGATTAAATCAATAAGAATACTTCTTTCCATTGCCACATATTATGACTATGAAATATGGCAAATGGATGTTAAGACAGCTTTTTTGAATGGCTATCTTGATGAAAGTATTTTTATGTCTCAACCAGAGGGGTTCATCGAAACAGGACAGGAACAGAAAGTCTGTAAGCTTAATCGATCCATTTATGGATTGAAACAAGTGTCCAGATCCTGGAATATAAGATTTGACACTGCGATCAAATCTTATGGCTTTGAACAGAACGTTGACGAACCTTGTGTATACAAAGAAATAGTCAACAAAACTGTAGCATTCTTAGTTCTATATGTTGATGATATCTTGCTCATTGGGAATGAGACGAGCTTTCTTGCTGACGTAAAGAGATGGTTAGCATCACAGTTCCAAATGAAAGATTTGGGTGATGCTCAGTATGTTCTAGGAATACAGGTCTTTCGAGACCGAAAGAATAGAACATTAGCAATGTCGCAGGCATCTTATATTGTTAAGATGTTGTCAAGGTATAATATGCAAAATTCCAAGAAAGGTTTATTACCTTTCAGGCGTGGAATTCATTTGTCGAAGGAACAATGTCTTAAGACACCTCAAGAGGTTGAGAAGATGAACAGAATTCCATATGCTTCTGCAATTGGGAGTTTGATGTACGCTATGTTGTGTACATGTCCTGACATATGTTTTGCAGTTGGAATCGTCGGCAGTGTTCAATCTAATCCTGGACATGGTCATTGGACCACTGTAAAAAATATCCTCAAGTATCTTAGGAGAACGAGGGACTATATGCTTATGTATGGACCTAAGGATTTGATCCTTACGGGATACACTGATTATGATTTTCAAACTGGCGTAGATTCCAGGAAATCTATTTCAGGATCAGTTTTCACTCTTAACGGAGGACCTATAGTTTGGAGAAGCATCAAGCAAAGTTGTATCGCTTACTCCACCATGGAAGCGGAATACATGGCTGCATGCGAAGCTACTAAAAAAGCAGTATGGCTATGCAAATTCTTAGCTGATTTGGAAGTCATTCCAAATATGCACCTGCCTATCACACTGTATTGTGACAACAGTGGTTCTGTTGCTAACTCAAAGGAACCCAGAGTTACAAGCGTGGAAAACACATTGAACGAAAGTACCATCTCATCCGGGAGATTGTACATAGAGGAAATGTGCTTGTCACAATGATAGCCTCTAAAGACAACCTTGTTGATCCATTCACCAAGGCCCTCTCGGCTAAAGTTTTCGAGGGCCACCTAGTGGGACTAGGACTCCGAGTAGTGTAATCTACGTAAGTGGGAGGATGTCTATGGAATTGTAGATGCCCTAGTTTATTGTATTTTTCCCATTATATATCTCAACATTATATTGTATATATTTATTCTCACTAGAGTTTTAGTCCAAGTGGGAGATTGTTGGGAATGTCCTAGAACTCGCAGTTCGTGTTAAACATTCTATTTTATCAATAACAATGACATGTTGATTTTGCATCTTATTATGAAAATCCAATAAACGCATCCTTGGCTATAGTCTGAATGCTGTAACTTTATGTAGGGACATAAACAGGATCAAGTTGATAGTATATAGCCCAAATGGTCTAATAAGTATATGGATGAAATTGGATATCTCATCCTGGTAACACTATTGGATGCGGCCCACTCTGTAGTTGTTACAAGAAGTTGTAAGGTGCTACAAACGATGTGATCCACAAATCGTTCATGTTGAGACATGAGAGGGGGGCATCCTATGCAATGAGTTTGCATATAGATTGGACCACGAAAATAGTCACTTTTCTTTATAACGACCGTTTACTATTAAAACTGACTATTTCATTTATTATATAATCTAGGTTAACTCGATCTTAATCCTGAGCTAGCTATGAACTCCTGTTTTTTCGGGATTATCCTTTGATCTACAAATGGTGAGAGTAGTCCAATAGCACTACTCAATAAGCTTACAATTTGGGGGATAAGACTGGATGAATAGTTGGGGACATAGCCTTGCAAGATGGAATTCACTCCTACCCTATTTAGGATTAGCAAATAGGTTGTCCTCTTAAGTACTGACTCCAGGTCTTCAACAATCGGGGCCCCACCTTCTCATGATAGAGAAAGGATTTGATTCATAGAGATTATGAATCAGAATTATTCATTAGAGGATCAGTAGGAACTTAAAGAACAAGATGTAGTCACAGGGGTAAAACGGTACTTTTGACCTAGCTGTGATTACGAATAACCTGTGAAGGATCGACTTACTGATTTTGGTTATTAAGTGGACATAATATATCTACAATGAGGGAAGTTCAACTATGGGCTATAATGGAGTGTCCCATTAGTTAACGAGTGGGGGTTAGATCGGACTAATGAGTTTAGCCGATTAATCTCGAATCGTTGGAGCCCATGATCTGTAGGTCCGCGAGGTCCCCCTACTAGCTCGTAAATGGATAAGTTTTAGGGTAGCTTAAGAGATTAATTTGAAACGTTCAAATTAAACGGAACAAGAGAATAAATATTCAAATATGATTTAAATATATAAAGGTGATTATTGTGCAAAAATTAATTTAATATTTGATATTAAATTAATTAGTTTTTTAAGTTAATTTATGAAATTAATTTAAGAAAATTAAATTTTGAATTAAAATGATTTAATATCTTTTTTGTTTTAAAAAGAAAATGAAAATCGTTTTGCATGGTTTTACATAATGGAAAAAGAGTTTTCTCCATTATTATCATCTTTATACTCACACATAAACCATGATCTTCTCTACCTTGATTCTCCAAGCATGAGCTGCAAGCCATGCACTCTATCTCTTTGCATGTTCATCCTAGTATATAAAGAAGATTGGATTTATTGGAGAGAAGAAGATAATCATATAATTTTGAAAGAATTTTCTCTGAAGAAAAAGTTGTCTTCTTCAACTGAGCTTCTGTGGGTTTCTCTATTTTTTTTATATCTTCAAGCTATTCTTTAGTCGCACAACTCTATCTAAAGCTCCAAGAGCATAGTAGGGAAGACTTTGAGGTGGTTCACATTAATAACAAACGAAGACAGCAACTGAACAGGCATTTTCCTAGAGAGTTCATGAAAGGTATGTTCATAAAACCCACTTTTTGTGAAGAGCATGCATTAGTTTTTGCTAAAATTAGTGAATTAGAAAGCTTATGGATCCTTGATACTTTCGCTGCATGATCACGCAAACACTATACGATCAAGAAAATGCATGACGATGGTTGTCAATGCCAAACGATCAGCCTTGGCAAGATAGTGAGGGAGAGCAAGAGTAGTCGGTTCGACCGATTCTCTTGAGGTCTGGTCCGGTTCAGTCTCAAATGGTTTTTGGTTAGTCCGCTTCAGACTCTACTAGTTCGGTTCAGACGATTCAGGTCCGGTTCAAGCGGTTTGGAGCGGTTCGAGTGATGTTGAAGTTGTTTTTGTAATAATTAGGCTTTTGTTTGCTTGTCTTTGCCAAAACTAAAACCATATCAGTCCGTGTTTTATTATTTATGCATTAGATGTTAATTATAATTAAATAAATCTTGTATGTGCATACAGTATGCCATTTAGATTTAAAATTCCACCATAGGAAGCATGCAACATGCATTAAAAGTATGTTATAATTTGTTATAATATATAGTATGCATGTTAAGGTTTCTTATATTTAATATAAGTGTTATATTAGATATTGAATGCCTGTATGTTGTGGATGTTTAGCCTATCTAAAGTTTTATAAGTTGTTATAAAATTGGGTTAGACATTTAAAATCCATAACAAAGAACTGTTGCATGTTCACGTAGGTTAACCACTTGTTTTAATAGTTAAAATAGGTCGTTGAACTATTAAAACTAGGGTTACAAACTCAATCGATATATAATTCTATCAAAGGCTGGGGGTATTTAAGTTGACGGTCTACGGAACACTTCCTATCTTGGGATTATAGTCGAATAATTGAGCATTGGTAACTGGTTATGTAAGTATTCGTGAGCGATGTTTGGTAATAAAAGGGTTATCACCTAGACATCGTAAGTTTAATTCATTTATAAGTGTTATATTTAAACCATATAGACTTAGGGTTATTTTTATTATCCAAAAAAGAACCTAAGTATAAATTTACCCAAAAATTAGAACACTTCAGTGGTAGTCAATAACTTCTATATGATAGAGTTATTAGAAAACTTCTGCGAAAGATTAATAACATATACGATACATTATTATTAGCTCTCGCATCCCTAAGAGTTCATAGTCTAGACTTAAGCAGTACTTTGTGTCACCCTGGAAGTGACCTCCATTCGAAAAGTATTTTTTTAGCTTAAATTTAGACTCTGGTGAATAAGGGGAAGTTGTTCGAACTGAAATCAAGTGTACGATTCCAAACTGCCACGTCTCCACATAGTTTACACCATGAGATTCATATGACACTTTGTGTCACCCTGGAAGTGACCTCCATTCGAAAAGTGGATGTATGCATCAATATCAAGGTGAACAGGGGAAGTAGTTCATAGTAAGTGGGTGAAGGAAATGTGTCAACATATCCTATAGTCTCTTTCGTCAGTTTGGACTGTGAGATTCCTATGTTGCGCCTGCTAGTTAGCTTTAAGTGGCCTTTTGCTAGTTGTTTAACGACGGCTATCCCCACAGAGGGTTGCAACATAGGATTCAGAACAACTCAAGCTCCAGAGATTGATAGGATTTCTTTGGTCTTAGTGACTGTGCATGTCATCTTAGGCTTTTTACTTAAAATTATGAAGGCTGTTAAGCAGAATATGCATCGATCATGATAGGAATTCACAAGAATATGAGCTTGCGTCGATCAGTATGACGAATCTCAGCTAACCCGTTATTTTGCATTAATTATGCATTCAATGTTCTACCTTTGTAGCTAATGCAGGAAATGAAAGCAAACGTGAAAATCGGACCACCGCATAGACGATCGCATACGAAGAAACACTCCATCGCAAGGGAAAATGCATCGATCAACGCATGGATGTTGCGATAATCAGTCGTATGCATTCATCGTATGGGAGTTGCGCTCGTCAAGCGAATGCGGTCATCTTGTAGAGTTGCAGTATTAAGTGAATGCGGTCATTGAATGATTGCGGCTGTGCGACAACACAACTAATGGGATCAACGCAAGGTAGGTGGAATGAACGCATCAACGCATCAACCTCGAGAAAATCCAAAGATGATGTTGACATTTCACCTACCACACCGTTAGTGGCAGAGGTTCAGAAAGGACGAACGCGCCGAATGTCAGACTCAAAGAAGTCCAATTAATGTTGTTGGCGACCCAAGCTCTTTAAATAGAGGCCGAAGAGCTGAAATTCAATCATCCGGGAGATTATCCCTCAACCATCCCTCAACCGAGGATTTTCCTCACGATCCAGACAAAATGTGTGAGAAGATGCCTGAGAGTTCTTCACCTCTTTCATCCATTCCGAGTGACGACCGGAGCCTTCAACCGGAGTTAGATCTCGAGAGAGTCAGCTCCTCTACCCATCCATGGCACCACCGGCAGCCTTGACGCACATCCACTGGAAGCAAAGTTTTGCTTCCAGCCGGTTATTTCTTTTTCTTTTCTTTTTCTATTTTGTATTGTATGACATTTTGGAATTAAGAAATTAATACAATGTGCTTTTCAATGCATTTCTCTATTCCTTCGACTTCATCTCCATCTTCTTGCTTAGCATCTTTACTTTCATTGCAACACTTAGTGAGATTGCTTGGGTATTTCATACTTAGTCATGTGGATTAGGAATATGAAGTATGTAGCAACCCACCGAGAGGTGTGCGTTATGCGAGTATGTGAGTAATCTTATTTGATTAGTATGAAGTTGTTGCAACGCCTGTCTATGGGCTAACGCATTGCTTGTCTATGAGTGAAGTCAGCAACAATCAACTGTCCGAGAGGGTAAGTGGTTGGATGCATTTAGCAAGATATGCATTGTTCACTAGAGATAGTAACAATCTTGGGTCAGCGAAGTTTATGCGATTGTCTTGTATTATGTATGCTTCATTCGTCCATTAGGGATACTCGGAAGGGTAGTCTAAAGACAGGATCTAAGCTTGGGAAGGTCAGGTCAGAATCTAGGCTTGAGATAGCCAGATTATAACACATAATACAAGAGATAGGTGCTTAGGAATGAGCACTATTTGTTATTAACGCATCACATGCATCCTAGAAATAGGATACGATTGAATGCGGTCATAGCAGTGTTGTATGTATTATGCATCATCGAATAGGAAAAGAGTAGAGACTTAGAAATAAGCTCTATGGACACTTTTGCATTCAACACGTGCATCCTAGAATTAGGACCACCGCACTTCCATTGGAAAATAACTTGTCTTGTATGGTTGTAGCATGATTGCATGCATTGCGTTAACTAGGATTGCCCTTGCGATCACCCTTAAGTTTTGCAATGAAATCATCTCCGCATTTTATCTATTTTCCCACACATTTATTTCATGTCAAGGTTTGTCGTATCTCTACCTTTCAGGCATATTCTCATTGCGCTGTCTGTTAGATAGAAGTAGGAGTAGGATTAACTTAGCAATATCCCCTCCATTCTTTTATTCAACCGCCACATGCACAATCACCGCAAACATATAGCTACAAGTCCCTGTGTTCGACCTCGAATTATCCGAGAAATTTGCGTTCATGTTATACTTGGTGTGAATGCAAGAAAACTTGTGGCAGGACGCATGGTCATTGCATACATTCGTGAACGTAATTTTCATTCCAACACATGACCATCGACGCATGAATATCAACGCATATCTTAGGAACATGCATCGCATACCACGTCCAAGGGAATTTGGTTGTCAAGTAAAATTGACTTCCAATTTCTCGTCATCAATGACCTCTGACGTCTGAAAATGGCAGGTCTACACTTACAGAATTATTAAGTGTTAATAATTTCTGACCAAAAGTGGTACCTAAATGACTAACAGAATATGAGTTATTCTGAAGATGGTATTTAGCAAGAATGTCTTGTTGTAGTATCGCTGCGAAAGAATAATCTTGGGTACATTATTAAAATTTCTAAAACTTGATTAGATTTAAAAGCAGTTCACTTATAGAATTTGTTTATAATTCCAGAAGGACGAGTTCAATAATACAAGTGTTGGCATCGGATAAACTCATCGGGGATAATTACGTGAATTGGAAATCAAATTTAAACATGATACTTGTGATAAACAATTTGTGATTTGTTTTAACTGAGGATTGTCCTCCTATTCCTAGCTCTAATACAAACTGAAATGTTCGAGATGTATATGACAGATGGATCAGGGCAAATGATAAAGCTCGTGCTTATATCCTCGCCAGCTTATCTAATGTGTTGGCAAAAAAAGAAAAAAGCATGAGGATATGAGTATTGCGAAAGAGATTATGGAATCTCTACGATGGATGTTTGGACAACCGCCTTTCACCCTGAGGCATGATGCCATTAAGTACATTTACAACAGTCGCATGAAAGAGGGGACCAATGTTCATGGACATGTCCTGGATATGATGGTCCACTTTAATGTGGCAGAAGTAAACGGTGTTGTCACGGACTAGAGAAGTCAAGTTGGTTTTATTCTAGAATCTCTTCCGAAGAGTTTTCTACAATTATGTACGAATGCATTGATTAATAAAATTGAATACAGCTTGACTACTCTACTGAATGAGCTACAGGCTTACCAGACAATGTTGAGAACAAAGTGTCTGGAGTCAGAAGTAAATGTTACTACTGCCGAGAAGAGAGGAATGTCCTCTAAGCCTGATGTTGCCTCCTCTTCGAAGAGTAAGAGTATTCCTATGAAGAAAGGCAAAGGGAAAGGGAAGAAGATTCCTACTGGAAAGAAAGGCAAGGATAACGCTGCAGATAAAGGAAAATGTTTCTACTGTAACGAAGAAGGGCACTAGAGGAAACACTGCCTTCAGTATCTTACCGAGAAGAGAGCAGATAAAGGTAAACAGGCTAACTAGTCCCTGGGACCATTTGCTCAGCTCATCCAGTGGGAGAAGTTGCTGCTTGATGTTACTACTTTTGTAAATCTTGTTAAGAACAAATTATATATATTTTTGTGATAAATGAAATGTTCATTTACAAAAATTATGTTTGTTCAAGCAACTTCTGTTAAGAATCAAATTGTTAAAAGTCATTAACAAATATTCAGATATTTAAATGGCTAGATCAAAGTATAGAAAAATGAAAATTTTCTAGATCTGACTGTTAACAGAGAATTGTTGAGACAGGTTAGATGTATCTTACTCAAAGGGTTGAAAGTACCTCAATGTAGTAGGAGAAAAGTGTGCTTCCTGGTCATTATTGAGATAAGATGCAATCCCATATAGTTTATTCAAAAACCTATTGTATACTAAACAATGTTTACAATGATTCTCTCGGTTAAAGTGTTTGAGAATCACCTAGTAGGACTAGGTATACCAGATAAATAATCTAGGACAAGTGGGAGAAATATCGAGTATGTGATACCGAATGGTAAAAGATGGGTATGAGATGCCCTAGTTTATTGTATTTCTCTATAAAACTCAGAAACTCAGTCTTTATATCGGATATATAAGTTACCACTGGAGTTTTAGTCCAAGTGGGAGATTGTTGAGTTTTATGTCCTAAAACTTGTGGTTTGTAAACAATGAAACTTATTCTGGAAATTCAATAAAGGTGTTATTGAATAGATGTATTGTTTATGAGAAATCCAATAAACCTGAAAGTCCCTTGACTATTGGATGAGTACTCGAACTTTATGTGGAGACTATAGGATTGTATCAACAGCAGCGGAAGCACAAGGATCATCTAAGCACCCAAATTCACTAATTTTGGCAAAATATAAATCATGCTTTTGCAGAAACAAGTGAGTTTCAAGATATACCTCTTGTAGAACTTATTCAAAGCTCCTTCACCAGCTTCTATCTTCTCCAAATCTTGTTGTAGACCACCTCAGGGTTTAGCTACTAAAGCTCAACGACGATAAGAATAGAGGCTGATTTTCTGGAACTGCAACTCAGCCTCTTCGCTTGTTTCTTTAATTTACAACTTAATTTCAACTCTAATGACTCCAAATAAATCATAGACTCTTGGGAACACATTAAAGCTCATCAAGCAAGAGCTAATTACAAATTTAAATGAGAAATTAAAGAGAATTAAATAACCAAATCTCAAAAAACCATATCAGTGCACCAGTTTCATATTTCTCATATAAAACACCCACAAAACCAAAATTAAACCGAATTGAATGCTTATTTGATGTTCTGATACCAATTGTAGGATTGTATCAACAGCAGCAGAAGCACAAGGATCATCTAAGCACCCAAACTCATTAATTTTGGCAAAATATAAAGCATGTTTTTGCATAAACAAGTGAGTTTCAAGACATACCTCTTGTAGAACTTCTTCAAAGCTCCTTCACCAGCTGCTATCTTCTCCAAATCTTGTTGTAGAACATATCAAGATCTTCCCCACTATTCTCTTGGTGCTCTAGATTGATTTGTGGGACTCAAAACAAGCTTGAATCAAGGGTAGAAGAAGAAATGCTCACTGTAGAAAATCAACTGAAGAACTCTTTCTTCAGACCAAATTTTCTCTCAAAATCTCTATAGATTGTATGCCCAATTTTCACTCCAATCTCTTCATTATATTGTAGATTAACATGCAAAGAAAATATTTGCATGAGTTTTAGCTCATGCTTGGAGAAGAAAAGACCAAGATAATTCCATTTGAGTGAGCTACTTAGGTGATGGATAATGGAAAAACTTCTTTTTCCATTTTGTGTGTTTTGTTTCCAATTTTTCAATTTTATCTAAAAATAAAAATTTCATTTTATAAAATCTATTTTGATTTTAAAAATGAAAATTTAATTAATTTCATAAATTAATTATTAAATAAAACTTAATTAATTTAATATCTAATATTAAATTAATTTTAACACATATCCATTTTTATATATTTAATTATATAAATTCTCCTATTCCATTTAATTAAACATGTAATTATATCTCATATAATTACTAATTCCTTTAATTCTAGTTTGAACGTTTCAAATTAACTTATCACGCTATTCTAGAGCTAGTCCATTACAAGCTAGTAGGGGGACTTCATGGACTTACAGATCATGGGCTCCAATGATCCGAGATTAATTGGCTAAACTCATTAGACCAGATTCATCTTCATTCGTTAAATAATGGGTCACTCCACTAAAGCCCATAGTTGCACTCCCCTCACTATAGATATATTATGTCCACATGATTTAACCATAATCAGCAAGTTGACCATTCACAGGTTGTTCATAATAACGGTTAGGTCAAATATCTGTTTTACCCCTGAGATTACGTCTTATTCCTCAAGTCCCTACTGATTCTTTAGTAAACAACTGGTTTGTGATCCAATCACAAAACCAAACTCTCTCAGACTAGTGAGAGGATGGGGCCCCTTGTTCAAGACCTGGATTCAATACTTGAGAGAACAACCTTTCTCCTATCCCTAAATTGGGTAGGCGTGAACTTCGTCTTGCACCCTATGTCCCCAACTATCTATTCGGTCTTACCCCTAAAATGTGAGTTTTATTGAGTCAGTGCTGTTTAGCCAACCCTCAACTATGCAAATCTAACGACAATCCCGAATAAATAGGAGTTCATAGTTAGCTCAGGATTAAGATCGAGTTACTTAGGTCATCTAGGTGAAATAGTCAGTCTTAAACATTAAACAACGTTATAAAGTAAGAGTGACTTATTTCTTGGTCCTGATCTTATGCAAACTCATTGCATAGGACGCTCCCGCTCCTCATGTCATAACATGTACAAATTAGGATCACATCATATGTAGCACTTTACAACTCTTTGTAACAACTACAGAGTAGGCCACATCCAATGGTGTTACCAGAATAAGGTACCCAACCTTATTCATGTACCATAGATCATTTTGACTATTTACTCAAATCCGATCCACTCTTATGTCTCCACATAAAGTTCAATTATTCATACACCGCACCCTGTTCAAATCATCAATTCCATCAGTTCTTGGTTTGTTGGGATCGAGATTCACTCATAAGACAAGCGATTACCAACATGGGTCTTAGTTTATTGGATTTAGACTTTTATACAATTTATGAGATCAATAACAAGTATATTGATAATAGAAAATGTTTATTATTTTACAAACTGCGAGTTTTTAGAACATAAAACCCAACAGAGACATAAAGGTGGATCAGGTTTGAGTAAATAGTCAAAATGATTTATAGTATATGAATAAGGTTGGGTACCTTATTCTGGTAACACTATAGGATATTGATAGCTCGTAGAAATACAAGCTATTGTAGCCTTTTACTTAGAATTATGAGGGCTAATAAGCAGAATATACGTTGATAATACTAAAAATTCTTGTGAAAAGTGAGCTTGCGTCAAACAGCACCAAAAATCCTCACTAACCCTATACCATGCATTATTTCGCGTCAAAGTGTCCATGTTTGCAGATATTATAGGAATTGCTTGCATGCATCGGTCCTAGACTGCCGCAAGGTTGATCGCATGAGATGATTTTCATAAAGATTAGTTCGCCACATGGAATGTTGCGTCCACAGAGTGATAATCATGATAAAAGACTGCTCGTAAGGTAGATAGAATGCATTGGCAATTCAGGAGAAATAAGCTCGAACGCATACCTTGCGAGTATCAACAAGATAAGATGATGTTGACATTGCCCATACCACGACAAAGGTAACAGTGAGGCAGAATGCAATCATGAATGCTGTCAGCGTTTAAGCTCTATAAATAGCACCCTGGACCTTCACTTCAAGGCATCTGAGCTTCTGCCTTAAGGCAGATACTTGCGATCACAAATGAGAGCATGAGCGAAATTTTCTTTGAGGATTTTTCACCTCCACAAACCATTCCGAGTGACGACCGAAATTTTCACCGGAGATGGAGCTCGAAAAAGATGTCTCCACCATCCATCCATGCGCCACCAGCAGCCTTGACGCATTTCAGATGAAAAGTGAGAGATTTTTTTCATCTAGCCTTCCATTTCTCCTCTTGTCTCTATATTGTATTACCTTTTGGCTTAAGACATTAATACATTTTGTAATTAATACATATCTTAATTCCTTCAGTGTCATCTTTTTCTTCTTTATCTTTGTCATCGTTTACCTTCATCATTTAGTTATCAAAGGCGATCGCATACTCAATCGTGTAGCCTAGAGATAGGACGCATGTAGCAACCCACCGAGAGGTGTGTGTTGTGCGAATATAGTGAGTTAATCCTCTTCGCTTGGTGTGAGGCTGGAGCAACACTTGTCTATGGGCCATTGCAATGCTTGTCTACGAGCTGATTAGCTGCAACTAACAGCTTGAGAGGGTGAGTAGTGGAACACACTAAAGCAAAGTATGCATCATTCCTAGAGATAGGCATGATCTTATGCTCGACGCAACCATGCATTATAGAGATATAAGCATGCGGCCAGCCACCAAGAGGTGCGCGATGTGTTAGTGTGGCAAGCTGGGATTACTCGGGCGACCTAACATAATAAACATTATTATGCATTAACGAATGTTGCTTCTCTATCAATTCTCATAGTTAAACTTCTATTGCTCAATCTGTTTAGTTAGGAGTAGGAGTAACGCATAATCCTTTACTTTTATCTTTTTTACTTTCATTCATTGCCTCAAACGCATTACTTCACAAACATTAAGTTACAAGTCCCTGTGTTTGACCTTGGATCATCCCGAGAAACTTGAATTCTTATTGTACTTGGCGAAAAAGCAAGAAAACTTGTGGCAGGAACGTATGATCATCGCATACATGCCTAAACGCATATTGTATATTTTCTAGTCCAACGCATGATCATCGACACATGGAGATCAACGCATAACATAAGTTTCATATTCATTTTTCTCACCCTTTTCCAACGTAACAAGTTTTTGGTGTCGTTGCCGGAGACTTGGCAACTAATGTTTTGTTAAGTTTTGTGTTTTCACAGGCACCCTTTTTGTCTTGGGTATATTGTAGCTTGTACGACCAAGTTTCAAATGATATTTGAGTGAATGTGATGCGTCGAAAGTCAAATATTGATCCCAAGATAGAAAGGCTATCTGTTGCATAAGCTGGAAGACGTCTTAAGAGCGTGTTAACCAACATGCTTCCAACATTTGCTGGAAGCTCCAATGGTTGGGACAACGAGTCTCTTGACCTAAGCAGTTGAGATCCATCTCCTGCGTGGAAGACTCCTTACGATAGCTTCACTCCAATTTCTATAGGGACGTCTTCTATGCTATCTTTACTTTGCTTTCCTAGTTAACTTTAGTTTATTTATTCAATTATTGTCATTTTGTATTTGTGGCTGCTTTCTTGGATGAGATGTGCGTTCGCTCCATGTAGGCGCGTTAATAATTCCACTCGGTGTGATGGTTCAGAAGAAGGATCTTCTCCATCATTCAACGCATGGCTATTTCTCCACATGAGTTCTAAGTACTGACGAAATTGATATTCTGCTCATAGGTCTTTTCTTGTTATTTTTTATGCGTTATCGTTCTGAAATTCTCCTTGTTATCTTCTGCATTGATAAATCAGCATCCATGATACTTATAATTCAATACATCCACTAACTAAAAGTTACACAACTCACCCTACTTTAGTAGCTTCTTCAAAGTTTGAAGATCTAAGTTTTATTATGTGTAAACCTCTGCTCAGACATCTTCTACCGCATTTCTGAATGAGTTTGTTTTTAGCTTTTTGGCAAAAATCCCTGCTACTCTCTAAGTTTGGAGGAGGCAGTGGTCTGGGCAAATGCGTCCAATCTAAGCATTGCGATGTTTATCTCAATTTAAAAAAAAAAAAAAAAAAAAAAAAAAAAAAAAAAAAAAAAAAAAAAAACTCCACTGTCAGCACAAAAGGGGAGACCCAAGCTGATAAGAGTTAAAGTTGTGACAGGCACTTACCCGTAGTTGGATACTTCGCATGACACCTGTGTAGGTAAGCCAAAACGAAAGTAGGTGACCAGAATCAACGCATAATAACAACTCCTCTGTTGGTGCAACCCAAATAAGCCAAGGCAAGAGTTGAGTTGAATATGGCACGCAACCGAAGTTGGATGTCCGCATGACATCCGTGGGGGTAAGCCAAAACGAAGAACGTAACTAGGTTCAACGCCTCAATCTAATAATGTATCGCAAAGCTTTGAATCGTTTTAAATGAACGCTTTGTAAAAAGTTAAATGAAAAGTTGCCAGAAATGGGTAAAAAGGTTTTTTAGCAGAGGCTTACCAGATTTAAACTTACAAAATATCTCTTTGAAGAAGTAGCCAAAGTTGATGAGAGCATTGCTGCTAAAGTTAGAGGTACGAGTGAATTATATTTTGAAAAGCTGGTCATCGCAAAGGAAAAACTAGAGGGTGAAGTTTGAATTTCCTAAGTATAAGACATGCTTGAGGACAAGCATGATTCTAAGTTTGGGGGTGTGATAGCTCATAGAAATACAAGCTATTGTAGCTTTTTACTTAGAATTATGAGGGCTAATAAACAGAATATGCGTTGATAATACTAAAAATTCTTGTGAAAAGTGAGCTTGCGTCAAACAACACCAAAAATCCTCACTAACCCTATACCATGCATTATTCCGTGTCTAAGTGTCCATTTTTGCAGATATTATAGGAATTGCTCGCATGCATCGGTCCCAGACTGTCGCAAGGTTGATCGCATGAGATGATTGTCATAAAAATTAGTTCGCCACATGGAATGCTACATCCACAGAGTGATAATCATGATAAAAGACTGCTCGTAAAGTAGATGGAATGCGTTGGCAATTCAGGAGAAATAAGCTCGAACGCATACCTTGTGAGTATCAACAAGATAAGATGATGTTGACATTGCCCATACCGCGACAAAGGTAGCAGTGAGGCAGAACGCAATCATGAACGCTGTCAGCATTTAAGCTCTATATATAGCACCCTAGACCTTCACTTCAAGGCATCCGAGCTTTTGCCTTAAGGAAGATGCTTGCGATCACAGACGAGAGCATGAGTGAGATTTTCTTTGAGGATTTTTCACCTCCACAAGCCATTCTGAGTGACAACTGGAGTTTTTGCCAGAGATGGAGCTCGAGAGAGACGTCTCTACCATCCATCCATGCGCCACTAGCAGCTTTGACGCATTTTGAATGAAAAGCGAGAGATTGTTTTCATCTAGCCTTCCATTTCTCCTCTTGTCTCTATATTGTATTACCTTTTGGCTTAAGACATTAATACATTTTGTAATCAATGCATATCTTAATTCCTTCAGCGCCACTTCTTCATCTTCTTCATCTTTGTCATCGTTTACCTTCATCGTTTAGTTATCAAAGGCGATCGCATACTCAATCGTGTAGCCTAGAGATAGGACATATGTAGCAACCCACCAAGAGGTGTGCATTGTGCGAGTATAGTGAGTTAATCCTCTTCGTTTGGTGTGAGGTTGTAGCAACGCTTGTCTATGGGCCATTGCAATGCTTGTCTATGAGCTGATTAGCTGCAACTAACAGCTTGAGAGGATAAGTAGTGGAACACACTAAAGCAAAGTATGCATCGTTCCTAGAGATAGGCACGATCTTATGCTTGACGCAACCATGCATTATAGAGATATAAGCATGCGGCCAGCCACCGAGAGGTCCATGATGCGTTAGTGTGGCGAGCTGGGTTTACTCAGGCGACCTAACATAATGAACATTATTATGCATTAACGACTGTTGCTTCTCTATAAATTCTCATAGTTAAACTTCCATTGCTCAATCTGTTTAGTTAGGAGTAGGAGTGGCACATAATCTTTTACTTTTATCTTTTTACTTTCATTCATTGCCTTAAACGCATTACTCTACAAACATTAAGTTACAAGTCCCTGTGTTCGACCTCAGATCATCCCAAGAAACTTGCGTTCTCGTTATACTTGGCGAGAAAGCGAGAAAACTTGTGGCAGGAACGTATGGTCATCGCATACATAGTTAAACACATATTGTATATTTTTTAGTCCAACGCATGATTATCGACGCATGGAGATCAACGCATAACATAAGTTGCATATTCATTTTCCTCTCCCTTTTCCAATGTAATAGATATGTCCTGCTCTGTAGTTGTTACAAGGAGTTGTAAAATGCTACAAACAAAGTGATCCTAATTCGTTCATGTTGGGACATGAAGAGTGGGGGTGTCCTTGTGCAAAAGGGTTTGTACAAGATCGGACCACGAAATTAGTCACTCTTACTTTATAATGTTATTTACTGTTTAAGACTGATTATTTCAAAGCGATGACCTAGGTAACTTGACCTTAATCCTGAGTTAACTATGAACTCCCGTTTATAAGCCTCCCATTTTAGGGGTAAGACTGGATAGATAGTTAGGGACATAGGGTGCAAGATGGAATTCACTTCTACCCACTTTTAGGGATAGTAGAGAGGTTATTCCCTTAAGTGCTGATTCTGGGTCTTGAACAAGGGGTCCCGGCCTCTCATTGGCCCGAGAGGGACTCGGTTTTGTTAATTGGATCACAAAACAATTGTTCATTAGGGGATCAGTGGAGACTTAAGGAATAAGAGGTAATTTTGGGGGTAAAACAAAGATTTGACCCAGACGTTATTACAAACAACCTGTGAATGGTTGACTTACTAATCATGGTTATATCGAGTGGACATAATATATCTACAGTGAGGAGAGTTCAACTATGGGCTTTAATGGAGTGACCCATTAGTTAACGAATAGGGGTTAGATTGGTCTAATGAGTTTAGCCGATTAATCTAGGATCGTTGGAGCCCAAGATTTGTAGGTCCACGAGGTCCCCCTACTAGCTCGGAAATGGATTAGCTCTAGAGTAACATGATAAGTTAATTTGAAACGTTCAAATTAGAATAAAACGGAATTGATGAATATATATTTAAATATGATTTAAATATATGAAGATGAATTTGTGTAAAAATTAATTTAATATAGGATATTAAATTAATTAGAGTTATTTAAATTGTTTAAATAATTATTTATTAATTTTATTCGAAAATTAATTTGTAAAATTAATAAATTTTGATTTTAGAAATAAAATATGATTTTAAAATCAAAATTAGATTTTGGAAATAGAAAATTACACAAAACAAAATCTGGATGAACCAAAACAAAATCGGAATGAGAAAACAATCTATTTACATAATTCAGCTGAGCAAATCGGTTCACAAGTGAATCGGGTCTTGAACCACCGAGCGAAGCTCCCATCGTATAATAAATGTCTCAAGGTAAACGATCGTGTAGCGCACACTAGACAATAACATAAAAGCTAAATGATCGCACAGACAATAATGAGCCCGTGAAGCCTGATCGTCTAGACGATCACTTAGCATGCGAAAGGGAAACGATTTACCATGCAATTACTCCATGATCGTATAGTCAGTAACTAAGTGATGAGGCTTACTGAGCTATACGATCATCTAGTGTGTGTGCACGTTAAACAACAACCAAACATCTGATACTCAATGATCGTCTACACGACTCGACCAACATTTGATCATCTTCTTCCATGAAGAACAAAAACCCTTGCTCCGAACTTCATCACGAACGACTCAAGACCTAAACCCATCGTATAATAAACACCTCCAGGTAAACGATCGTGTAGTGCACACGAGACGATAACGTAAAAGCTAAACGATCGCATAGACAATAATAAGGTCGTGACGCCTGATCGTCTAGACGATCGCTTAGCACACGAAAGGTAAACGATTTACCAAGCAATTACTCCACGATTGTATGTTCAGTAACTAAGCGATGAGGCTTGTTGAGCTATACAATCGTCTAGTGCGCGCGTTAAACGACGGCCGAGCATTCGATACTCAGTGATCGTCCACCTCATCGTCTACACGACTTAACCAACATTTGATGATCTTCTTCCACGAAGAACAGCAACCCTTGCTCTGAACTTCATCATGAATGACTCAAGACCCAAACCCATCATATAATAAATGCCTCCAGGTAAATGATTATGTAGCACACACTAGATGATAGCATAAAAGCTAAATGATCGTATAGATAATAATGAGGCTGTGAAGCCTGATCGTCCAGACGATCGCTTAGCACGCGAAAGGTAAACGATTTACCAAGAAATTACTCTGAGATCGTATAGTCAATAACTAAGCAATGAGGCTTGTTGAGCTATACGATTGTCTAGTGCGCGCGTTAAATGACAGCCGAGCATCCGATACTCAGCGATCGTTTACCTCAGCATCTACACGACTCAACCAACATATGATCATCTTCTTCCACGAAGAATAGCAACCCTTACTCCGAACTTCATCACGAACGACTCAAGACCCAAACCCATCGTGTAATAAACGCCTCCAGGTAAACAATTGTGTAGCGCACACTAGACGATAGCGTAAAAGATAAACGATCGTATAAACATAATGAGGTCGTGAAACCTGATCGTCTAGACGATCGCTTAGCATGCGAAAGGTAAATGATTTACCAAGCAATTACTCCGCGATCGTATAGTCAGTAACTAAGCGATGAGGCTTGCTGAGCCATACAATCGTCTAGTGCGTGTGCGCATTAAACGATAGTCGAGCATCCGATACTGACTATACGAAGATGACACCACCACTCAGAGCCCTCAAACGAGAAGGCCCGAGCCTATATTCTGACCAGTCTTAGTGATGTGTTGGCCAAGAAACATGGTCCATGGTCTCAGCTCATGAGATCATGTAGTCTCTATAGGGAATGTTCGGACAGCCGCTGGACAACTCAAGCATGAGGCTCTGAAACACATCTTTAACTCCAAAATGGAGGAAGGCACCTCTGTTCGTGAACACGTGCTGAATTTGATGGTCTACTTTAATGTGGCAGAGATGAATGGGTCTAAAATCAATGAGGGTAGTCAGGTTAGCATTATCCTACATTCATTGCCAGAGAGCTTCCTCTACTTTGTTAGCAATACGATTCTTAACAAAATGGACTACTCCCTTACCACTCTCCTCAATGAGTTGCAAACTTACCAATCCTTGCTGAAAAGTAAGAAGAAAAAGGAAGGTGAGGCAAATGTTGTCTCGTCCTCTAAAAGTCTATCGAGGTTCGACTTTAGGAACAAAGTTTGCACCTTCAAATTCTAACTCTGGAAAGAGGAAGAAGAAGAAGGGTGGTAAAGGGAAAGGGAATGCACCTGCTAACCCGCCACCTGTCGCCCAGAAGAAGTGTCCTCTGTCGGTTGAAAAAGGAAAATGTTTTCACTATAACCAGGACGGACACTGGAAGAGGAATTGTCCTCGTTATCTGAAGGAAAGAAGGCTGCCAAGGCTAAGGCCAAGGCAAACAAAGGTAAATATGATTTGCTTATATTAGAAACTTGTTTAGTGGAGAATGATGATTTTGCTTGGATAGTAGATTCGGGCACCACTAATCATGTATGTTCTTCTTTTCAGGGGATTAGATCCTGGTGACAGTTGGAGGCTGGTGAGATGACGTTGAGAGTAGGCACTGAACACGTCGTCTCAACTGTGGCAGTGGGAGACATCCAGTTCACTTCACAGAATAGGTTTCTTATATTAAAAGATGTCTTTGTAGTTCCTGAACTAAAAAGGAACCTTATTTTTGTAAAGTGTCTATTACAATACAATTAAACTATTTCTTTTAAATTGAATAAAGCGTTTATTCGTAAGGATGGTGTTGAAATTTATACAACTAAACTGGAAAATAACTTGTATGTGCTAAGACCTTTAGCCTTAAGTTCCCTCCATAACATAGAGATGTTTAAATCTGTCGTAACTCAATCTAAACACCAATGAGTTTCTCTGAAAGAAAATGTTCGACTATGGCACCTTCGATTATGGCACATCAATCTTACTAGGATTGAGAGATTGGTGAAGAATGGCCTTCTAAGCGAGTTAGAGGACAATTCTTTACCAGAGTGCGAATCATGCCTTGAAGGTAAGATGACTAAACGACCTTTTACTAGAAAAGGTTATCGAGCCAAAGAGCCTCTTGAATTAGTACATTCTGACCTTTGTGGTTCTATAAATGTGCAAGCTCGAGGAGGCTATGAGTACTTTATCAGTTTTACTGATGATTACTCAAGATATGGGTATGTCTATCTAATGCAACGAAAGTCTGAATCTTTTGAAAAGTTCAAATTATTTTAGGTTGAAATTGAAAATGCTTTGGATAGACGAATAAAAACACTTCAATCAGATCGAGGTGGAGAGTTTTTGGATTCTGAGTTCCAGGACTATTTATTAGAACATGGAATCATTTCCAAACTCTCGGCAAAGGGTACACCTGAGCAAAATGGTATAGTAGAGAGGAGAAATAGAACCTTGTTAGACATGGTTCGTTCGATGATGAGATACGCTTCCTTACCGGACTCATTTTGGGGTTTCGCAATGGAGACTGTAGTATACATTCTCAACTGTGTTCCTTCTAAGAGTGTTGCAAGAACACCTCTGGAGTTGTGGAACGAGCGTAAAGTTAGTTTACGTCACTTCCGCATATAGGGTTGCCCAACACATGTGCTTGAGGCAAATCCCAAAAAGTTGGAATCACGATCGAGGTTATGCCTCTTTGTAGGCTGCCCTAAAGGTACACGAGGAGGTTACTTTTATGATCCATCTGAAAACAAGGTGTTTGTTTCCACGAACGCTACTTTCCTGGAAAAGGGTCATATCAGGGAGCACAGTTCAAGTAGTAAAGTTGTGTTAAGTGAGCTTTCCAAAGAAACTACTAAAACTTCAACAACAGTTGTTGAAAGACCTGTTTCATCAACTAGAATTGTTTATGATAGTTCATCTGGTAGGTCGGTTCCACCTAAAGAGTTGAGGGAACCTCGACGCAGTGGAAGGGTCATGAAGCCACCTAATCGCTATCTGGGTTTCACGAAAATCCTAGCAATGGTGATATATGGTGACGTTGAGTATCCGTTGTCCTATAAAAAGGCAATGGAGGATGTTGACCGGGATGAATGGGTCAAAGCCATGATCTTGAGATGGAGTCGATGTACTTCAACTTGGTATGGGATCTTGTAGATCAGAATGATGGGGTAATACCTATAGGTTGTAAATAGATCTACAAGCGCAAATGAGGTGTTGATGGGAAGGTGCAAACCTTGAAGACTCAACTTATGGCAAAAGATTATACCCAGGTGAAGGGAGACGACTATGAGGAGACTTTCTCACCTGTCGCCATGTTAAAGTCGATCCGCATCCTCCTGTCCATTGCAGCTTATTATAATTATGAGATTTGGAAAATGGACGTCAAGATGACTTTTCTGAATGGCAATCTTGAGAAGACCATTTACATGGTGCAACCCGAAGGATTCATTGCCCAAGGTCAAGAATAAAAAGTTTGCAAACTGAATCGATCCATTATAGGCTGAAGTAGGTGTCTCGATCTTAGAATATTCAGTTTGATGTTGCAATCAAATCGTATAGTTTTGACCAAAACATTGATGAACCTTGTTTTTACAAGAAAATAGTCAACAGTTCAGTAGCTTTCTTAGTATTGTATGTAGACGATATACTACTCATTGGGATAAATGTAGATCTACTGACTGCAGTTAAGAACTGGCTAGCGACCCAATTCCAAATGAAAGATTTTGGAGAGGCTCAGTTTGTTCTGGGTATACAGATCTTTTGGGATCGTAAGAACAAAGTGTTAGCACTGTCTCAGGCATCGTATATTGACAAATTCTTTCTCAAGTACTCGATGCAGAACTCCAAAAAGAGCCTACTACCATTCAGGCATGGAGTCACTTTGTCTAAGGATAGGTGTCTTAAGACACCTCAAAAGTTTGAGGACATGAGACGGGTCTCATATGCATTTGTCGTTGGCAGTTTAATGTATGTGATGCTCTGCACTAGGCTAGACATCTGCTATGCTGTGGGAATAATCAGTAAGTATCAGTCTAACCCAGGCCAGGGTCACTAGACCGCAGTTAAGAACATCCTCAAGTATCTTTGGAGAACGAGGGACTACATGCTCGTGTATGGGTCTCGGGATTTAATCCTTACTGGATACACAGATTCTGACTTTCAAACTGATAAGGACTCTCGAAAGTTCACTTCAGGGTCAGTATTTACTCTTAATGGAGAAGTTGTAGTATGGTGGAGCACTAAGCAGGGGTGCATCGCCGACTCCACGATGAAGGTCGAGTACGTAGCGGCTTATAAAGCTGCTAAAGAGGCCGTTTGACTAAGATAGTTCTTGACAGAGTTGGAAGTTGTTCCAAATATATCTAGGCCTATCACCCTCTATTGTGACAATAGTGGTGCTATGGCAAACTCCAAGGAGCCTAGGAGTCAGAGGCGCGGCAAACACATAGAGCGGAAGTATCATCTGATCCGCAAGACGGTTGGGTTTGTTCTATCCGAATGGTGATTGTTCAAGGTAGGCGGTTGGGTTTTAGACTCACTATGAAGAAGAAATCTTCATCTGGTATTCAAGAGTACCTGCAAGCAGAAGCGGATCTTTCCAATTTATTGTGACAGAATTACCACATATACATTTAAAACAAACTAATATGCATTCATAATGCTAAAGAGATCAAGAGATCATACTAGATGAAGATTTCTTCTTCACAACGAGTCTAAAACCCAACCGTCTACCTCGAACAATCACCACTCGGACAGAAGGAAACGAAGATGACTCCACCACTCAGAGCTCTCAGTATTCTTGAAGTGAGAATCCAAAGTGTGAGCTTTGTTCAGATTTGGTGGAGGGAAGGAGGAAGAGAGACCGTACACAACTGTGGAACCTGGATTTCTATTTTCCTTACTTAAGCAAGTGATAAAAGGAATTAACTAAATGAAAGTTAAATCCTATGTTAAAGGGAAGGAAATTTCTAAGTGTTAAGTAGATTTTCCTTGAATAATTTAAGTTGAGCTTTAATTAGTAAAATTGTAATGAAATTTGTATAATAAGTAGGTTGATGAGAAAGTTAGTGTGGAATGGTGAAGAAGGAATGGGGATTTGAAAAGAAAAATATGGAAATTGAGTTTGGGAAATTTGGGAAAAATTGGCTAAGTATGGAATTTATGTGAAATGCGTTAAGGCTGAAGAAAAGATTGAAGAACTGAGAAAAATATGAAAAATTATTTGGGGAAAATCTAGAAAATTCGTGTAAAAGTGGCACAAAGTGGTGGACAAACGTGTAGAAGTTACACAGAGACAAACAAGGTTCATAGTAGCTAACAACAAGATTAGCGAGATTGGAGAGAAAATGGGAGAGAGCAAGATTGGAGAGAATGAGATTTTGAGAGAGAAAATGGGAGAGAGCGAGATTGGAGAGAGCAAGACCAGCGAAAAAGTGGGAAAGAGCGAAAGTAGAGAGAGCGAGATTTTGATCGAGAAAGTTGAAGAGAGCGATATTTTGAGCAAGAAAATGGGAGAGAGCGAGAGTAGAGAGAGCGAGAAAGTGAGAAAGAGCGAGAATGGGGAGAGCAAGAACAGCCTGTGCGTGTAGCAACGCCTCGTCTGGTGCTATTTTCGAACGTCTCGCCCACGCAAACGTTGAAAGGCCTCGCCTATGCATCGAACAGCCGGTCAAGCATCTATGCATTAAATTTGGCTGCGTTATTGTGGATTATGCATTGAAAACCCTAAGTTGAACAGATACGGAGTTTGAGGTCATAAGGACAAATGTCAGCCAAACCATTTGTCTTATTGGGAGAAATTTTTAAGGGCTAAGGAATTGTGGTGGACGCATATGAAGAAGACACTTTGGGCCAAGATGATGCAAGCTTGCATTGATAAGGGGAGAAGTAAACACTTGGCCATGCAGCCAAGTAGGCGGTGTCAACACTAGGGGAAATTTGGATGCCTATAAATAGAGCTTTGGAACTTCATTTTCAAATCACAAAATCAACGATTTCGTAAAAGAGAGGGAGAGCAGTAAGGGTTGAGGAGAATGTATCAATATTGGACAAGGATATCTCCCAATCTACTCGTGCGCTTGGAGTGATGCCAAAGCAAACTGAAATCTCTGGAAGTCTAGTTTTTAGAGTGGGGTGCCGGAGGGAAAAACTCAAAGGAACAGGGCTGGAGATTGAGAAGAAGGCAGAAGGGTCAAACTATCGGATCCTAAGCCAGTCTTGAAGATTTTGTGATTTCGGCCACACCACGAAGAGTTCTAAGCTAAAATTTTAGGATAAGCTTCCTGAGACATTTTAGAATAAGTTTGTAGAAGGAAGTATTTCAAAATAAGGTTCAGAACTATGAGTAATCTAAGATGAAAGTTGAATTTGGATTCTAGGGATGAAAAGGAGCTCAAGGAGCCACTAGAGTGAAAAGCTCCTAAGAAATCAAGGGGAGTGGCTAAAATATTTTGACTAAAACATTTTGCTTAAACTGTTTGATTACAACGTGTTATAGAAAGCAGGTTTTCAAGAATATTCTCATGCCTACTAGTTTTATGAAGTGATTTCCAAGCAAGTGTTGAATTATGTTTTGAACGCATGCATGTGTGAGAAATTGTTGAAAAACTATGTATATGTGTTGATTTGATCCAGCATGCTTTAACATCTTTAAAGCCATGTTTTATATGTGTTATACTTTACATACTTTAAAGAGAAAAGTCATTTATGACTAGGTTTACTAAAATGCGATACCGAAGGACATTTGAGAAGGTATCCACCCAACTAGATACTGAAGAACATTTGAGAATGTATCTATTGGTACTGAAGGACGTTTGAGAAGGTACCAAGCCAACGGGATACTGAAGGACATTTGAGAAGGTATCTTAGTAGCTCGATACTGAAGGACATTGAGAAGGTATCTAAGCAGAAGTACCTAATGTGAGGGTACTTAGTGTGGCCACAGGTGAATAGAGTCAGAGATTGTGCAAAAGGGTTCTCTTTGGACTAGTAGTTGGTGTTGGGATTGTTTTACCCACAGTAGGGTATGTTGGATTGAGAAATGATTTTACTGTTTTATGATTAAAACAGCTTTATATGTTTTACGCTTGGAAAATGTTTATGCTGCAGTACAAGTACTGTAAAAGTTATGTTTCAATCAAAAACTTATTACTAAAATCATGCATGAGAATTTACTATGTTTTCTCGGTCACTCACTGAGCGTAAGCTCGCCCTGTTTTCAAATATTTTGTTTTCCCCCCCACAGGTAGCGGTCAAATCCTCTGAAGATAACTCTGCATCTGCTCTGCCACTAAAGGACCAAAAGTCTTGTAACCATTTGCTAGGTGGCTACTGTTAATATTGTACACATGTTACTATTGTTCATATAGGGACTAGGGTTTGTGGATTTTGGGACTTGTAAATCTAGTGTTCTAATGACTCCAAACATATTATGTTTCTAAGTTAATAAATTATGGGCCTCAAGACGTTCTGTTGCATATGAATTATAATTAGTATCAGAGTTATTCCGCAAGAGTTATTAGGCAGTAAGTGTCAGCCCAAGGGTTTGTAACTACTGCAGTCACGCCTTTCTCTAGGCTAAGAAGGTGATCTGGGGCGGGGTGTGACAACAACGATCAACCAATTGGGTGAATTTCACTCAGTTAGTTGAGACTGCTATCTGAGTAGAGTAGAGTGTAGCGAGGGAAGATGTACTCCAGTCAGATGAAGGACAATTTAGAGTGCCTGGAGAAACAAGAAGTAAGAGATTTAGACCCTTGTTCTCGGGACAGACGGGTATGAGGAGCTTTGGAGGAGTGAGTTAACAAAGTTTGAGTCGAAAGGAGTCAAGACCTGTAGCTAGACCAAGTGGTGGATTAGTATCGGGTCGTGCTAGTGAGTCAGTAGCTAGTACGGGGAGAAAACCGCTGTGTGAAAACTGTGGTAGACCTCATACAGGAGTATGTTATGGAAATAGGAATGTGTGCTTCCAGTGCGGATAAACGGGGCATATTAAAAGAGATTGTCCTTAGATAAGTCATGGAGCACAGAATGAACAAAGAGAAGTGACACAAACGGTGAGCCAACCTAGAACGACCGAGACTAAGGGAGAGGGATCCAGTATAGCTAAGCAGAAAGGGATAGTTGGACGACCACAACAACAACAACAGCAGCAGGGTAGAGTATATGCTATGACACATCAAGAAGCGAAAGAGGCTCCAGATGTCGTAACTGGTACGATAACTTTACGTAAACAATCCGCTTATGCATTATTTGATCCTGGTGCTACGCACTCATTCATATCTAGCATGTATGCATTACATATAGATAAAATACCTGAGAGTATGAATGAGGATTTCTTTATCTCTACGTCTATAGGAGATACTCTAGTTGTACATAAGTATTACAGGAATTGTGACGTAATTCTTGGAGATCAGAGTTTTTGGATTGACTTGATTCTATTAGAATTACTAGAGTTTGATATTATCCTAGGTATGGATTTCCTAAGTAAACACTATGCCATTATAGATTGTTTTAAGAGAGAAATAGTGTTTAGGAAACTAGGTGAAAAAGAAATAACCCTGGTAGGAAGTAAAAGAATACTTCCAGGAAGTTTAATATCAGCAATTATGGCTAGGAAGTTGTTGAGTAAAGGTTGTGAAGCCTATTTAGCCTATGTAGTAGTTTCACAGGATAAGAAACTGAAACCTGAGGATGTACCTGTGGTACAAGAATTTTTAGATGTGTTCCCTGAAGAGTTACCAGGCTTACCACCTGATAGGGAAATAGAGTTCACTATTGAATTAGTTCCAGGCACAACACCTATATCCCAGGCACCATACAGGATGGCACCAACAGAACTGAAGGAGTTAAAAGTTCAGTTACAGGAACTTGTAGATAAGGGGTACATTAGACCCAGTGTGTCGCCTTGGGGAGCGCCAGTCTTGTTTGTTAAGAAGAAAGACGGTACTCTTAGATTATGCATAGACTATAGACAGTTGAATAAGGTGCCCATTAAAAATAAGTACCCATTGCCTTGTATAGATGATCTCTTCGATCAGTTAAAGGGGGCCACGGTATTCTCTAAGATAGATTTGAGATCAGGCTATCACCAGTTGAAGGTGAAAGGCACAGATGTTCCAAAGACTGCATTCAGAACTAGATATGGACATTTTGAGTTCCTTGTAATGCCGTTTGGATTGACAAATGCTCCTGCGGTATTTATGGACTTGATGAATAGGATATTTCATTCTTATCTGGATCAGTTTGTGATAGTATTCATAGACAACATACTAGTATATTCTAGTAGTGCGGAGAAAAACAAAGAACATCTGAGGATGATGTTACAAATTCTAAAGGAAAAGAAGTTATATACCAAATTTAGTAAATGCGATTTTTGGTTAAATCAAGTCGTATTCCTTGGGCATATAGTTTCAGCTGATGGAGTTAGCGTTGACTCCCAGAAGATAGAAGCAATAGTCGACTGGGAGCGACCCATGAATGTAACCGAAGTACGCAGTTTTTTGGGTTTAGCAAGTTATTATAGGAGATTCGTGGAGGGCTTTTCTAAGATAGCTCTTCCATTGACAAACCTAACCAAAAAAGATGCGAAGTTTGAGTGGTTGCCAGAATGCGAGCATAGTTTTTACGTATTGAAACAGTGGTTAGTGTTAGCGCCAGTATTAACTCTACCTACACCAGGTAAGGAGTTTGAAGTTTATTGTGATGCATCCCGACAAGGGTTAGGATGTGTGCTGATGCAAGAAGGAAAAGTAGTAGCCTATGCTTCACGACAGTTAAAGAAGCATGAGTATAATTACCCTACACACGACTTAGAGTTAGCAGCAGTTGTGTTAGTTCTAAAATTGTGGAGACATTACCTGTTTGGTGAGCAATGTCATATATTTACGGATCATAAGAGTCTAAAGCATATCTTTGATCAAAAGGAACTAAACTTAAGACAGAGAAGATGGCTCGAGTTAATTAAAGATTATGACTGTACAACTAACTATCACCCAGGTAAAGAAAATGTGGTAGCTGATGCTTTAAGTCGGAAAACTAGATCAGCTAAAGCTAGTGTTAATTCAATAAAGGGTACATTGATTCGTGAGTTGTTTAATGCTAAAGCAGCATTATTAGTTGGTCAAAAAGGAGGGTTATTAGCTTCATTTCAAGTACGTCCTACGCTCGTAGAAGATATTCTACGTGAACAGTTAAAGGATTCTGATCTTCAGAAGTTAGCTGAAGAAGTGGATAAAGGATTGAGGATGGATTACCAATTAAGAGTTGATAAAGTGCTATTAAAAGAAGGTAGAATATGCGTACCTAAAGATCTATCGAGGGAGGCAAGTATGAATTTGAGTTATTCTCATTTAAAATTTGAGATAGAATTGTTATGTTGTAGATAGTTGGGTCAACATCTAGCTGAGAGATGGCTAGGTGAAGTATTGTGGACAAACTAAGGAATTAAACCAGAGTTAGTTCGAGTAAATTTCGAGGACGAAATTTTCTTAAGGGGGAAGTAAATGTGAAACCCGGATTTCTATTTTCCTTACTTAAGCAAGTGATAAAAGGAATTAACTAAGTGAAAGTTAAATACTATGTTAAAGGGAAGGAAATTTCTAAGTGTTAAGTAGATTTTCCTTAAATAATTTAAGTTGAGCTTTAATTGGTAAAATTGTAATGAAATTTGTATAATAAGTAGGTTGATGAGAAAGTTAGTGTGGAATGGTGAAGAATGAATGGGGATTTGAAAAGAAAAATATGGAAATTGAGTTTGGGAAATTTGGGAAATTTTGGCTAAGTATGGAATTCATGTGAAATGCGTTATGGCTGAAGAAAGGATTGAAGAACTGAGAAAAATATGGAAAATTATTTGGATAAAATCTGGAAAATTCGTGTAAAAGTGTCACAAAGTGGTGGGCAAACGTGTAGAAGTTGCACGGAGACAAACAAGGTTCACAGTAGCTAACAACAAGATTAGCGAGATTGGAGAGAAAATGGGAGAGAGCAAGATTGGAGAGAATGAGATTTTGAGAGAGAAAATGGGAGAGAGCGAGATTGGAGAGAGCAAGACCAGCGAAAAAGTGGGAAAGAGCGAGAGTAGAGAGAGCGAGATTTTGAGCGAGAAAGTTGGAGAGAGCGAGAGTGGAGAGAGCTAGATTTTGAGCGAGAAAATGGGAGAGAGCGAGAGTAGCCTGTGCATGCAACAATGCCTCGTCCGGTGCTATTTTCGAACACCTCGGCCACGCAAACGTCGAAGGGCCTCGCCTATGCATCGAACGGTCGGGCAAGCACCTATGCGTTGAATTTGGTTGCGTTATTGTGGATTATGCATTGAAAACCCTAAGTTGAACAGATACGGAGGGTGAGGTCACAAGGGCAAACGTCAGCCAAACCATTTGTCTTCTTGGGAGAAATTCTTAAGGGCTAAGGAATTGTGATGGACGCATATGAAGAAGACACTTTGGGCCAAGATGATGCAAGCTTCCGTTGATAAGGGGAGAGGTAAACACTTGGCCATGCAGCCAAGTAGGTGGTGTCAACACCAGGGGAAATTTGGACGCCTATAAATAGAGCTTTGGAACTTCATTTTCAAATCACAAAATCAGCGATTTCGTAAAAGAGAGGGAGAGCAGTGAGGGTTGAGGAGAATGCATCAACTTTGGACAAAGATATCTCCCAATCTACTCGTGCGTTTGGAGTGATTCCAAAGCAAAATGAAATCTCTGGAAGTCTAGTTTTCAGAGTGGGGTGTCGGAGGGAAAAACTCAAAGGAACCGGGCTGGAGATTGAGAAGAAGGCAGAAGGGTCAGACTATCGAATCAGTTTGGGCTAGTCTTGAAGATTCTGTGATTCCGACCAAATCACAAAGAGTTCTGAGCTGCAATTTTAGGGTAAGCTTCTTGAGACATTTTAGAATAAGTTTATAAGTATTTCAAAATAAGTTCTGAACTATGAGTAATCTAAGCTGAAAGTTGAATTTGGATTCTAAGGGTGAAAAGGAGCTCGAGGAGCCACTAGAGTGAAAAGCTCCTAAGAAATCAAGGTGAGTGGCTAAAATGTTTTGACTAAAACATTTTGCTTAAACTGTTTGATTACAACGTGTTATAGAAAGCATGTTTTCAAGAATATTCTCATGCCTACTAGTTTTATGAAGTGATTTCCATGCAAGTGTTGAATTATGTTTTGAACGCATGCATGTGTGAGAAATTGTTGAAAAACTATGTATATGTGTTGATTTGATCCAGCATGCTTTAACATCTTTAAAGCCATGTTTTATATGTGTTATACTTTACATACTTTAAAGAGAAAAGTCATTTATGACTAGTTTTACTAAAATGCGATACCGAAGGACATTTGAGAAGGTATTCACCCAACTAGATACTGAAGAACATTTGAGAAGGTATCTATTGGTACTGAAGGATGTTTGAGAAGGTACCAAGCCAACGGGATACTGAAGGACGTTTGAGAAGGTATCCTAGTAGCTCAATACTGAAGGACATTGAGAAGGTATCTGAGCAGAAGTACCTAATGTGTGAGGGTACTTAGTGTGGCCACAGGTGAATAGAGTCAGAGATTGAGCAAAAGGGTTCTCTTTGAACTAGTAGTTGGTGTTGGGATTGTTTTACCCACAGTAGAGTACGTTGGATTGAGAAATGGTTTTACTGTTTTATGATTAAAACAACTTTATATGTTTTACACTTGGAAAATTTTTATGCTGCAGTACAAGTACTGTAAAAATTATGTTTCAGTTAAAAACTCATTACTGAAATCATGCATGAGAATTTACTATGTTTTCTCAGTCACTCACTGGGCGTAAGCCCACCCCGTTTTCAAATATTTTGTTCCCCCCCACAGGTAGCGGTCAAATCCTCTGAAGATAGCTTTGCGTCTACTCTGCCACTAAAGGACCAAAAGTCTTGTAACTGTTTGCTAGGTGGTTACTGTTAATATTGTACATATGTTACTATTGTTCATATAGGGACTAGGGTTTGTGGGTTTTGGGACTTGTAAATCTAGTGTTATAATGGCTCCAAACATATTATGTTTCTAAGTTAATAAATTATGGGCCTAAACGTCCCGTTGCATATGAATTATAATTGGTATCAGTGTTATTCCGCAAAAGTTATTAGGCAGTAAGTGTCAACCCAAGGGTTGGTAACTGCTGCAGTCACGCCATTCTCTAGGCTAAGAGGGTGGTCTAGGACGGGGTGTGACATGTAATGTTCATACATGATTTTAATTTGGAATGATCTATTCTGCTGCTCATGGAAATCCTCGTGATCGATTTCCTTCACTCTCTCTGTATTGCCTATTA
The DNA here is from genome assembly GCF_027475165.1 of Benincasa hispida. NCBI lineage: Eukaryota > Viridiplantae > Streptophyta > Magnoliopsida > Cucurbitales > Cucurbitaceae > Benincasa > Benincasa hispida. The sequence goes on from NC_143482.1 coordinate 50,742,485, forward strand.
GTGCGTCAGCTCCTTTTAGTCGGTACAGCTCTTTGTCAAGCTCCCCTTTCAACAGTGTTTTTCTCGTATCCTTGTCCTTTATGATGCAATAATCAGTGTGAAATTCAATAACCACATAATTGTCATGAGCTAGTTTGGATATACTAATCAAGTTCTTTGCAATGTTAGGCACACATAGTACATCATTCAGTATAAATTCATTTCGTCCGTCAGATAAGTAAGATTGACCAGTATGAGAGATATGTAGTTTTTCGCCATTTCCTACAATAACAAGTTGATTCCCTCCATACTCAGTGGGATTGTTGATGTTGTTGTAGTCGGGTGTAACATGATTCGTAGCCTCACTATTGATATACTAGCTAGGATCTGCTATTGTTTCGGGTGTAGCCATGAAAGGGTTGGAAGCCTGTGAGGCCGAGAATACAGTAGTGGTATTGTTATTGGGACCAGATGATCCGTGATTGCCTCTGCCTTGACCGGGGTTCTAAAAAAACTCCTTATCAAACCGATGATAGCAGACCAAGGTAGAGTGACCGTATTTTCCACAAACTTGACAGGTTGGTCGACTTGTGTTATTGTTTCGTCCTCTTCCATGTCATCGACCTCCATTTTACCCATTGAATGGGCTGTGGTTTGGACTGTTACCTTTTGGATTGTTTTCTTGTTGCCAACTTGTATTGAATGCAGGATTGAACTGTGGCTTTCTTCCCTTTGTGTGCCTGTTGAAAGCTATATTGACAGAGGGATTCTAGGCAAAGGAGTTATGCATTTTGATAGAGTTTTGATATTCTAAATGTTTTTCATATGAAAGAAGTTCAGATTGCATATCTAACCAAGAAATACCTAATTTACCTTGTATCCCCACGACTACGGGGTTATATTCTTCGTCAAGGCCAAGAAGAACTTGAGAGATCAATGCTCTAGTTGAAACGGGGCTTTCCGTCTGAGCAAGTTTGTCGGAGTGCAGTTTCATCAACTTCAAATACTCACTCATCTTTTGACTTCCTTTTCGTGTCTGTTGGAAAACTTATCGTAGGTAGTCTTCTTCAGCTCTAGATTGAACACCAAACAACTCCTGGATGGCTTCCCAAAGTTCTTTAGTATTCTCATATCCCATGAGTTGGACCACAACGTCTACAGCCATTGAGTTGTACAGCCATCCTAGTAGTAGTTGGTCGATGGCCAACCACGCTTTATATTAGGGATTCAGGAATCTCTCTACTGATGGATTTACATTGTCATCACTGACCACCTGGGAGTTGGAGGTGGCTTCAGAGGCGTTGCTGATCGTGGCTGTTTGGACAAACATGGAAGGACAGGAGATCTGCCCCGAGAGATGTCCTTTGAGTTTGTAGCTGAATAGAATGGGTAGGGCTAGAGTTTTCCATAGCATGATGTTGCCTCGTTCAAGTTTTGTTGTGATGAGCTGGTTGAGTAGTTGGTTCAGTGGTGGTGTACTGAACTTCACTGGTTCAATGGAGGAAGAACTTTCGGTAGGGGTGGCATTGGCCATGGAGCTCTGATACCAAGTTGAAGAATGACTATTTTAGGGATGAATATTTCCCTTGTATTGCTTATAGTATTTTGGGTATAATCATCTGTCATTTTATATATAGTGGCCCTCAGTTGTGGGCACAAAATAATACAAACAGATGGCAGACTTGGTGAATCACCTTTTTGGATATTCTTCCTCTTTTCCTTGTTTTTCCTTTTTGTTATTATTTACCTCCCTAACATGCTTTGTACTAAAATCCAACCTTCACAATTTTCACCCTTTAATCAAAGTTGAGGACATTTTCGGACCTGCGAGAATAGAAGCCACCACTAACCCTGCCTTTGAACATGATAGAACCCAAACAATATAACAAATCCCATTAGGATCTGCTCCAAAATAATCAACCAAATAATTGTTCTCCAAAACACCATAAATAAATCATTAAATAATCACCAAACAATCAATCAACAATGGACAATAATAAACAACAAAATTTTTGGAAGACTAAAAATAAAGAACACACACGAATTATA